>NC_089858.1:33796248-34068748 GCF_036373705.1 Amia ocellicauda | reverse complement strand
AGCACCCCCACCAAGCACACTGTAGAAGTTTAGAAGTTGCGATCTGCAAGGAAATATGCCACCTTGTGGTGAACGAGCACCAACTCCAGCAATCTGATTTCCCTTTGATTTCTCCAATCTGAATTCCAAGCAGGCCCAACACTGCTCAGTTACCCTGCAAGATCAGGCTTCGGGTAGTGAAACTGTTAAGCAAGTTCCATCATCTCGATTCTCTTATTTCCTGTGCTGTCCTTCATTAGACGCCCTGACTACAGGAATAATTATGGCACTAACAGTGACTGCAGCTGTATGGAAGTCTGTTGTGGCTATTGATCAGAGACAGAAATAAAGGCCACAGCATGTTTTCTCTCAGAGCGAGTAGGAGGAGAGCAGTTCATACCGAGAGTCTGTGTTCTTAGGCAAGTCTGTTCTTATGTCCTTGTGTTGATAATCCAATTCCACTTGATTTTCCTCCTGATACTAGAGGTGGGGGAATCACACAAAAGACCCACAAGGGGACATGCAATAAAATACAGTCAAATTCAAGCTCATTCAATGGGCAAGAACCCTTGACTTTCCCATCGGAAATGTACATAGCTGGTGCGGGCCGTTCTTTTAGCGGGAATTACATGTCTTTCAGATAGAATTGCAACGATCAGGGGAATGAGAGGCTCCCAAAGCTACAGCCAAACGTGAATGTCGAAATCTAAAGTCCTTGAGAAGTTCTCCAGATTGTCGACAGTGAGACTCTGCGGCTCCTCAATGACTTCTCAAATACGGGGGAAGGAAAGAGTCCCAGCACCTGTGCAAAAGATCTTTTTCTTGTTGTCTTTTGCTACTGCAGCTGAAATAGAACAAATCAGTACAGCTGCGACTGAAAAATTAGACAAGTCTGCCATCTACTGTGCCAGCCTGGTGGACATTTTCCAGGCTGCGTAGTTGAGACAGAAAACTGCTCAAAGTCCTTCCAGAAAGCACACCACTAGACCCAGGTTAACAACTCTAATTAAATGAAAAGAAGACATCTTTAAGACAGAGAAAATAAAGTATCTTTCATATGTCTGAATAATTTAGTTGATTTCTGCACAAATACACTACTCTGTGTTGAAACAGTAGAAGAAAAGTTTTGTGTGAAATACGTTTTGTGAAAGTATATTATTATCATGTGTTATTGTTCTTCTTAGCAGTAGTAGAAAAACTAGTGGTAATAGTAGTAGTATATAAAACAAAAGGCAATGTGTCTAACTGATAAATGTATGTATAGCTGTATAGATCAGTATTATAATTGCATATGGCGTCATTCATATTCAGTATGTTTTCAGCTATTAGCTACAGTACGTGCAATTGTAAAGGTCATTAAACAGCAACCCATTGGCACTGCCTTATTGTAGGTTACAATGCATGTAAGGAGGAAAATACAGCACTTAGAGCAAGGAGAACACAGTGCTTCAGAAACCATGTCCATTTGCCAAAGCAAGCACTGGCGTCAGATCTCTGGAACATAAAAAGCGGAGACCTGTGTTTCACTCCATCGCTGAGTAGTCTTCTCCAAGGCTAGAGCTTGCCTTGTTTTCAACAGCAGGTCTCATTACTCATGCTGTTCAGTGACACCTTCACATTTCTCCCAAGACCTGTGACAACATCTCTTACATAACACAAAGTTAAGTAGCCTGTGAACAACCACCTAACATCATTACAGAGACACACTCTTGGCTTTCAAAATCCTCACTCCCACACACTGACGCAATGCACACACACATACACACACACACACACACACACATGCACACACACACACACACACACACACACGCATACACACGCACACACAAGGCAGCGATAGATAGACAGATAAATGAATAGAAAAGGTCTATATTAAAAGTTTGCCTTTGCTTTTCTGTCTTATTACTCTGATAAGCCTGCAGCTTGGAGTTCCCCAGTGCAGCTGGACTTCAGCACAATGTGCATTATAGGTAACCAGAGCAAACAAGCGCAACACTATAGCTCAATAAGCTCCAACACGGAGCAGGAGGCAGGGCTGTGTTCGTCTCTCTGCAAAGTGGATTTTGTTTTATTGGAAACCCATTTGGAGTGCACCGCTCTTGGCAGCTGAACAATGGCCTCACAATGGGATCTGAACAATGGACAATTAAATCACAGTGTCACCAGCGCCCGGCCCTTGCAACTTGGTTAGGCAGACATGTTGCTTACAATTACCAGAGGGTTGGCAAATGTTATACATGGCGTGGATAAGTGATTTCATCGGGGATCTATACACCTTCATGGGGATTTCTTTTTTGTGGTTTCTGTGGAGCTTTGCAAACTCCCCCCGCTGCCTGCCAGGCCCCTCTGACTCACTCTCTCCAGCTCTGCCACACAAGGCTCAGCTGATTTCTACTCACACTGGTGCCTTCAAGGCCTCCTTCACTTTCCATCACTGTTTTCTTTTAGTAAACCTCCATCTCCTTGTCTTCTCTATATATAGACTTACAGGGAGGTAGGTATATAAATATATTCTGGATTTAGGTATTATGTTCTCGTTTATTAAAAGAAATGAAAGAAAGATACAACACGTGTCCTTATCGTCCCCGTGGGCAGCTGGGCAAACTGCCCACCTCATACTAAAGAAATGATCAGTCTACGTCTTGCCCACTGGGAGACGAGGGCCGGTGGAGGCTTTAGTGTCATTGTGCAGTTTCCTAAAAATAAAAATACAACTTTGATTTATTTTTACCTTTATTTATGTACCTTATGAAATGGTTCTGTGAAGCCCTGTTCCGCAAACTGCCAAAGAGTGGTTGCCATGGAAATGTGTTGCCTAACCGGCATGCTGCGTGCCTGCTCACCCTCTGATCCACCGAGCTCATATCTGAGGCTCCTCTCTCTGCCAGCGAGAGCAAATCTCCCTCCACTCGCTAATAAACCGGCTGTACTTTATTTTCCTGTCTATTAAACGACCTTCTGAAAATCTCATCTCCACCTCCTCTCTCCAACATCAGCACCGGGGCTCACCGTGAAATATCCCTGCTGCTGCAAACTAATTCCCTTATTGTCTTGCATTGTGTTATGATCAATACAGCAAGTACCCCCCCGCACCCCCACCAACCCCTCACCAAAACCCTCCCCTTAATAAGATGGGCAAAGGATTAGTAGTTCAAGGAGAATGCATCTTTCTTTTCCCAAAATTTAATTAAAATAAAGCCTATGTACGCCACAGCTTGGTAATTTTTAAATGTCAATATGATTTCAAAACTATTTGCCATTAAAGTGTATCGTAGGAAAGTTTAGTGTGGTGATTTTGTATCTGTACCTCTCCTGGTTTGATGGTGGTGATATGCTTTACTATTTGTCACCGTGAAATACCACAGTCGTGTCTTTTGAGTTTCCTTTACAGACACATAATTGTGTGAAGTCAGAAAACCATCTGTCTCCTGATACCTGGATGATATCCCCCAGTATGGGAACTGAGATTCTTCACTGTGGCAATAAAGACCTGTTCAAATTATCTAATTCTTTGTATTAATGTTTTGGACACTCATCAGTTAGGGGAAAATCAGTCAGCCTCCCCCCTCCCCCAGAGCCAACAGGACACGCACGAGGAAACTCCTGGCAAAACAAAAAAACTTCTGCTTAGATGATCAGGCAGAACATCGTGCACGCATGTTCGCTGGGTATGGGCTCCCGGTATCCGGTGTCTCTGTTAGAAGAGGTTAGTTACCTGCATTCGCTCACGGGCACTTACATGTATTTCTGATCCGCTGAAAAAAAGACCAAAAAAAAGATGTACAACTCCGTCTAGGACAGCTGTAGGCTTCTGCTAGTTTGTTTCATCCGAGCATGTCAAAAAGTCACTGAGGAGATTTCATTTTGGATATCTAGTGTTGTAAATGATTCAGAGATATCTTAGGAAACCTGTAAGACGGCGGCTCTTCGCTTTAACAGATGCTACCTAGCTGGGCACGCATGAATGTGCTTAAGAGGAAAATATGTTCAGAAGAAAAAAAAAAGTAAATTGGCAACATTTACAGATGTGTTAAAAAATACATGAATAGGGCACAACAGTTTTGTTACATTACAGGCTGTAACATATGCAACTGTGATTTTAAAATACCACAACAGAGAGGCATTGGGAATTTATTTTCACAAGTAGAAAATTAGCTATTTTTTTAAGTTTGTCCAATAATGGAAATTATGGGAATTTCTCAAACAACAGTGCCACTGATATGAGAGTGAGAGTGAGGCTACAAAATCATTTTCCATTATATATATATATATATATATATATGCCAATGAATCATTATCATTATCTACATGCAAAAGATTACCCTGCAAGCAGAGTACCCTTCCACTCAAATCCCACTAGAGTGTGCTGTGTCTTTGAAAACGAACGCTTTCGCTGGCTGACTTACACCTTTTTTTATTCTTGTTTTTTCCATTTGGATTTCAAACCTTAGAATTATTTATCTGTTTTAACTGCCTCTAGCTAAAATCAAGACAGGCGGGAGGGGAAAGGAAAATGCATACACTACAATTACATCCTCCAACCACTCTCCACCCACCTAACCAAGTGCTTTCATGTGTGCGTGGATGACGCTGGCTGTATTGAGATGCTGAGAGCTTTGCTGTACAGTGGCAGAAATCTCACCAGCTGTGTCTGCAAATCCGTTTCCCAGCTGGGTAATGGTACAGGCAGTTCTTAATGTGTCGGGCAATATATGTGTACATATATAGGCATATATGACTTCTACTAACTGATCGGTGAATTGGTTTAATTCAGTCTTCTGGGTGTTGATCCAGCTGAACTGAGCCCATGAACAATTTCCCTCTTTACAGCATTTTGGGCTCTTGAAAATGACGTGCAGCACTGGAAAAAACAACAACACCAGCCCCTGCGATTACAAACCTACGTCTGTACATTATGTATTTGTAACCTGCTGTTTCAGAGCTGTTTAGAAGCCTATAGAGCTATGACACTATATGAGAAATTTCATGTGCTCCAGAACAATGTTCAGCAACCAAGGGCCGGGGGCCGAGAAAGTGTAACAGGAAATTGAGTCTTTGACAAAGCCCAAGTAATTAAGATCTCAGTTGGCATGAGCCCTAGAAGGCACAGGGGCGTCCCGAGAACCATGACTGAGAGGCTTGTATCAAACTGAATAATTGAGGCTCCGCATGTTGCGAAGTGCAGAAACCCTGCTCTGAGCCACCTGTCTGTGAGCTCCAGCTGAGTGCTCATCTACGGCCTTCTCTTAGCCATGTCAGGACTCTCTGGTGGTGGTGATGCTGGAGGGGTGTAATGCAAGGCTTTCCTCTCTCCTCTCTCCTCACTCCATCAGGGCTGTTGGCTGTGCTGCTCACCAGCTCCCAGTCCTGACAGTGAAACACATTAACACGGGCGGCGAACACGGAGGGCACTGCCTCCTTCATTATCTCGGCCGCACCGCGCCGAGACACGGCAGATTAATCACCACGAGCGAGCCCCCTCCCAGCCGCCCCGCACTGCAGTAAGCGACATCGCCGTCTCTCCCTGCCTGTCAGAAGCCGACGCAGAGCTGCTGGAGGCCAACCGGGAGTCACTTGCAGCTACCCCCTCTCCCAGACACTTTCACCTCTCTCAACAGCTCCAAAGCTCAGGGTCCTCCAGCAGAATCTGCCTTGCCATTTACACCCTGCAGACACTGCAGCCGTGGCAACTCTTAACGCGGATCCCCTCTGCTTCCCTCAGAAAACCTTGTCTCAGTTGGGCAACAGCAGCTCACAAGCCTTTCTGCCTGATTTCCCTTTTGGGACAGGCACTTTATCTGCCCTGCAGCTCCAGTGTTTGAACCCTCAATGCTCTCTCAATCACAGCTCCAATTACAAAGGTCATCGCAGCCCCCCAAGCCTGCGCCACAGGAGTAAATGTATCTACATGTTGCTCTATCGCTGTTTCTCTCTCTATAGCCAGCGCAATGCAGAACCCAGATAGCCTGTCAGACATCTCTCAACGTACTGTTTACACCCCCCCAGCTACCTTACTCCCTTCCTGCTCACAGCTGTTCACAGTCTACTAAAAGTCATATGCCCTAACCTACTGTCTGTCTGTGCCACTGCAATTAAACCATGCAGCTCTTTAACAGGAGATAACCCCCGAGACAACGAAGCCAATGACAATCACGTCCAACGGCTTGCACCCCTGGCCATGTCTGTCTATCACTTCAGCCTCAATATTCATGAATTTTTTTCAGTGTGGAAGATCAAAGACGGGATGCTTTAAATCCTGCCAATCCATTCTGCTCTCTCTGGTCCTCAGATTCCTGAAATGGCCATGCAGAGCGCTTTGCAGTTGTACTGGGTGTTGGGAGTCCCCCCTTCGCCAGCAGATCGTCCCTATCGCTTCCAAGCACAGCTGGCTTCAGGGCAATGCATCTGCACCAGCAATTATCTCAGACCATTGTCACCTAGCCGTGCAAGGCCAAAAAACGACAGGGTGGCTGAGGTACAGAGGAGACAGTGATGGAGAATAGCCATTCTGTGCCAAGCTAAATTTGCTTTCCTACTGTTGTTTTTTTTTTTTTGGGTGAATGAGGAAAAAACTAAATAAATGTTTGTCTGGGAAAGCCGGGTAAACAAGTCTCAACAGGTCCCATTGAGTAATGGTGGTGGTGGTCTGTAAAGTAGCTCCGATCCCCCTTGCCAGGTGAACACATGGGCTAACTTCATCAACGTGGGTCAGTGAGCAATTCCCAGCCGTACGTATTTCCATCAGTTTCAAGAAACACGAAAGCCTTGGGCACAGCTATAGTCAGACACGTGAATCACTGCCCCTCAGAAGTTTATTTATTACTAGTATACTTCCAGGTATGAGACAGAGAGAGAGAGATGCTCACGGCCCTCCACCTCTCCGTTTCTCTTTGTCTCTCCTGTTGGACACTTCTCTGTCTGCTGTCTGTCCCTGTTCTCCAGGGCATCCCTTCTGTAAAATTGTAATTGTAATGGTTGAAGAGTTTCAGGCAATCTGACAGTCTGAAATGAGAGTTAATGGGGGGAAGTGGAAGAATGTTTTGGGAATGACACAATCATGACCCCGCCCCACTCTCTCCACTAGAGAGCCCAAGACCTGCTGAAAGCCGGTGACTGGAAGAGGAGGGAGGGAAGTGGAGATGGAGGCTGAAAA
The DNA here is from genome assembly GCF_036373705.1 of Amia ocellicauda. Classification (NCBI taxonomy): domain Eukaryota; kingdom Metazoa; phylum Chordata; class Actinopteri; order Amiiformes; family Amiidae; genus Amia; species Amia ocellicauda. Next base: position 34,061,613 of record NC_089858.1, on the reverse strand, counting down.
TGGGTAGTTTGTTATCCACATCCATGCTTAGGTGGATGTGAAGTCAAGAAGGGAAATTGTGGGTGGTCGCCTCTCACAAACTTTGGTTTACAACTGACCTGAATCCCTTGGACAAAATTCATGCCACAAACCTACATAGGGTACTCATCAAAATATCCACCAAACAGCAACTTCTAGAGGTGTCTCTAGGCTCCTGTTTGGTGCAGGCATCTCATGTTTAGCTGGAACCCACAACCAAGCACATGGCATTATAGACTGGGGCATTGACTGGGCCTTGGCCGAAGTGATACCAGGATTTAGAAGAACTAGGAGCTGATTGGAAAGTAAGTGTGCAGTTTTTTGGCACTGTCTTATTCACAAGTACAAATATTGTTGTCGCTGTTGTTCTTTTGTTTTGCTTTTCCGACAGCCAGGGTATCTAAGGCGAAGATTAAAGTGTTCCATTCATTAAAAGACATCCTGGCAGCCCCCACATAATACTCGGGAGGATTACAGAACAGTATTTCAGCTTTGTGTTTTTTTTTTGTTTTGTTTTTTTGCATTCTTCGTTGTTGTTGTTCTTGTACCTTTAAAAATCTAGCAAAGCATCTCAATAAGCTGGCCCCAGGTCAGATTGTCATATGAATGCTGACTAGATCAATTCACCCACCTTTGAGAAAGCAAGTCCTTGTATATAGAAGGTCGTCAGAAACACCTTATTTTTATTGAAAGTTCTTCAGTCTCCCTGTCAACAGAAAGGCTTGCATTTCATTTCTCTTTTCTTTTATTTCAAGAGAATCACTGCGGCTGATCAGGCTTTTGCTTTATCCATGAGATGCCAGATGATATTGCGTGACAGGGAACACTGAGAAGAAATGATTCCCTTCGCTCAGGAGAAGAGTAATCCTTTTTTTTGTTTGCCCTCGAACCTGAGATTGCTTCCAGGAGCCTTCTAATTCTCCAGCATGGCAAGCGACAGTACAGAACTAAAAATAGTCATAGCAACAATTGAGAAGGAACTGTGTCATTTAATCCCTAGTGTTTTTTTTTTTAAGAGTCAGAGCACATGACATAATTCAGCCAACACTGGAATCATGCAACCAGGTCTGGTGGAGCCGAGACACCATGGGATGTGTGGAATCTGTACCAGGGCTCGTCCTGTAATGTTGGTGTTTATTGGTGGCATCAGGCACAACTCCAGTGCATCCAAAGACCTGCTTTCCAAATAGATGAATGCCAGAAGGGACTATTTTAGCTTGGGGGGTGACTCCATATGCTGCACTGATATCAGAATCTGCTTTAAAAGTACAGATTGATCCCTTTTATGCTGGGTTTATACTAGCGTACCCGAGCCATGGTGGAGTGGCACCGTGCCAGCATGGTATGGTTCGGCACATTGGACTTGTGAGCCGAGCAATTGACGTCACAGATAATGAGTACCAAGTCGATGAAGCATTATGTATTATGTATGTATTATGTATGTATTTTATTAGAGCCAGATTCAGATGTGTTACGAGCTTCACAGTTGGGTCCCGGATCAGCTGGGGTATTTTGTTAATGGAAACACACCCATACCGTGAGGGCTCTAGGGTACATTAGTGTAAACGAGGCATTAGTAGCTGAGGCTGCTGCAGATTAGGGAGGTAGAACACAAAAGGGTTCCTTGCATATATCAGCCTTGTTAGGTTGACTTCACTCCCCTAGATAGTCAAGACTTTAACAATTCCACGGTGTTAGTGACCGGTCTTTCAGTGTGGCGGGTGTGTGGAGTGGCCCCAATGCTCTGACTCATGTGTGTGACACTGGTCCAAGCCCACTGTACCTGCCACACTCACAGGAGGGAAATCAAATGGAAACTTTTTACTGAATGTTTTGCGGAGGCCTGAAGACTTTCAGTGAAGCAACACACTATTCAATTGTGCATGTCAGTGTGTTATCTGAACAAGACGTTGACAGACGAGCCGCATGCAGTGAACAAAATAGCGATAATTCAAATGCTTACACATTTAAGGTGTTATGGAGGCTTTCTATGAAGAAGAAAAAAGTTCACCTAAAGGCCTAGACCACTTACAAACTTTGAGCTACTAGCAAATCTCAAATGATAAACTTGTACCCTATTGCGTTTTGATTTATAAGTAGAAGTATGTGGCCTCTGACAATAAATTAAGCTGCGACAGGACACAGGTTGGTGCTTTGTGATTCACGCGTAGGTCAGAGTTTACATTTTGTCTAACAATTAGCCAGAACTGTCTGAAAACACTTAAAGGAATCCTGTATTCTTCACCGAGAAATATCAGTGCACTCTCCTGAGCCCTCCAATATTCTTATTGCTTTTCATCCCAAGTCCCAAAGCCACTCTTATAACAGCAACTTGTTTCACAAACTGTTCTCACAGTCCTGAAAATCAATTTAGCTTTTTGGGCACTTACATTTTGTTAAGTACTCTTTCGAGCAGTCAGGCTGCGTCCAGAGCTCTCGTCTCAGTCAGTCAGTCAAAAACGCTTGAATTATTTTGTCAAGGATGCCACAATAGCTGTGGGACAAGGGCGGTTTATTTATCACGTCTTCTGTCCCTAGGTGAAGTTGTTACAAAGACAGGAGCTCCTGAATGACATTCTGTCATTTATTAAAACCCAGACATAACAGTAATACAACACAGAAAAAGAGCAAAGACTTCTCAGCACTTCCTGCTTGAATGAGTTACCAAGTCACCTTTACTTCAATGCCACCTGAGAAACAGGAAGTACTACCAAGCAGTGATGTGAATGAAAAGAAAAATCGCAAGGGACATTCTATCAACCAATTGAAGCAGCACTTGGTGATAATGCTACCATGATATATTTGTTTCAGAACTCCACTAGATGATCTTTAAGAAGTCTTTACTGTCATGAACGGGATGTAGATCATGCAGCTGGCTGTCAGACCCTGTTGCTATTGGCACACGAGTGCGATGTCTCATCGGCACGCAGGCATTGATTTCTCATTAGAAGGGTGGGCAGGGTACCAAAGGGGGAAGCCTCTTCGTTGCTCAGACTGTTTAATCATAGCCGACCTAAAATGACTGTATATTAACTGGAGACCTTCTGGAACCAGTGAGGAGGCTTCATTACAGCAGCCGCAGCTCCAAAGGATCTGAAGTGATTGATTATTCCCACAATGTAGGATTAAATTACAGTTTTGAGGAGAGCATCTTATGTTAAACATATCATACCAGTATCCCGCAATGTACAGCGAAATACATCACCCTGTGCTGCGGCATTTGTTTCATCACAATGTTCACACGCCCACGCGTTTCGTAACGTACGCCTCGAGTGCACTCATTTTTCAAGATGTCAGCTTGCAAGAAGAGCGGCAGATGCTGTCCGTCTTCCCTCACAAAGAAGTTGGCAGGAGAAGCGCCAACCAAAGGCGTTTTGATTGCACCAAAAAGTTTTAATCTGGAAAACAATGATTCAGAATTAGAATTCCGTATTTAAAAAATAAATAAATAAATACATAAATATGTTGCCGCTTAAAAGTCACAATAAATAAATAAATACACATATCAAAATGATCCAGATAAATGCAAACTTATTAAATAATATATGTTTCTTATTATGGATAATTTTTATCCAGATTAAACATTTTGAAAAACTGGCCCCAGAAAACATTCTCACCTGACATGATCCAATCTCGAGGGTAAACTCAGAGAGTACAACATGAGCTGCCATTCCAGCAAGTCAGGAAAGAGTTTGATACCATCCAAGTTTGCATTACTTTTCTTGCTGTGATATGCTTGGTGAACTCTGTGTTTCTTATAAATGTGTGTTTTGCAAAGCTGGGAGGTATTCTGGCATATACTAATCGAAACAGAATGAACAAGAGAAGGGAAAACCGCCGGAAAGATGAAATAGGAAATGCAAAAAGTACAAAAAGCAAAACAGACAGAGGTGGAGGCACCTTGCTGACTCTGATTAGTGGCTCAGATAGCATGAAGAAGAGAAAAAACAGATCAAAAAGAAAATAAAACAATGACAATACAGCAGACATATAGTGCTCAGTTAAGGAGGGTGTAATGAAAGATAAAAACAATAAGAAATGCAGTGCAGTGATTTCCGGTTTAGTTGGAACTGAGACGCAAGTACACTCGAGATTTATAGATCTCTCGCAGTAATCCAGGATTACATTAAAATATGTTTGAATCAAGAGAACGGCGTAGAACTAAATGGTACACAAGCAGTGTGGGTGATAACAGACTATAGGTTGTAAAGCAGAGACACGGATTGTAGTGCCTGTGGGTGCAGTCTGAACAGGTGAGTCTGTATCCATTGTATGTACTTATTTCCCCACATATATGCAGCAGCTTCTGTGCAGGTGGCTCACATATCCTGCTTTTCTCTTCCTATGCTAAATGGCTGTCTCTGTCAATCAGGCATTTGATAGGATTTTAATTGATAATTTTCTCACCGTCCATAGTTCTGTGTGGTTTAAGAATCTCCATCAGCACTCAGCCCCCTCACTCCTCTATCTCCCGAACGCCGTTTTGTAATTATCCCTCTTAACTGTTAACAATTAGCAACTCAAAACAAATCTTTGGATGGTGTTATACATGGCAATTGTTGCCAGCAATAATTGCATACATTTAATTACCAGAATGTATTTCTATGCAACACTTGTCAATTTATTGCTAGCAGTTGCATGGATTGTTTGTTTCCCTCATGCAGGGAAAGAAGTAGGTTTACAGATTTATTACTTCAATTTTGTAACCTTAAAGTTTGGACGTTTTTTTATATATATTTTTTTTATAAATATCAAGTTTCTGCAAATACATTGGACTGATAAATATTCTATTAGCAATTAGGTACAATGTAACAGTAAAGTGTGTTATACATTGTACTGTGTGGGCAGGAGGATTGGTTTAGCTTAGTCAAAATCAGGCCAAATCTGCTGAACGTGCCATCGTTTACATGCACTGCGATTCACTGCTAAGACAAGTTGCTAATGGAGCAGGTACTTTTAAAATGTTCTCTTTGTTGGACAATTCCCAAAAACAAACTGTTTCTGTGTCAATTTCAGTTACAGACAGCCCTCGCCTTCTGTTGCTGCACAGATTGGTGGACAGAAGTGAGTCGCAGATGTGTGGAGATTGGGAGCATTGGTGTAGCATTGCTGTGAAGACTTCAGAATACTCCAATATTTTATTAAAGACAATAAAAAAATATATAATAATTTTAAAGACAGGCTGTGCTTTTAATCTTAAAAACTAGTGATTCGCGTTTTAAATAACTGTTTAAAGAGCCAAGTCATGCGGAATAATAAACCCTGATAATGAAAAGGCTGGACGGATGAAGGGGCTGATGGATGGACGTACATGCAGAAGGACAGATGGATGAATGGACGAATGATTGAATGAGTGAATGAACGAACAAACAAATGAATGAACTCCTTATATTGCATCCATAGGATTCCAGGCACATACAGATTACATTTTATTTTAAACTAAATTGGGAAATACAACTTTAACTGCCACTTAATTCTTTAATGCTTAAATAGAGCTTTGTGAATCGCTTGAGAAAATTAGGCTCTGAGGATACATTTATAGATAAATATATAATCTCAGATTCTGAAAGAAAACAAAAACACACAAAAGAATGAAGTATTGAAATGCATTGATCCATGTAAACTAAAAATAGTAAATAAACAAATAAATCAGTCCCCAGGATGACAGGCTGTCTATTTTCTAATGCTACAAGGAACACCCAGCTGTGTGAGCTGCGCCTGTAAACAGAGGGAAAAAACTGCGTTCTGCCTATGTGGCTGCTGGGATCATCCACAGACAGAGGCAGAAATGAGACTTTCATCATAAAACCTGTCAATCTCCGGGACCTTTTTTCCTGTTCTGTAAAATGTCAGTCGTGACACTGACTGCCGTACGATTGGAAAAAAAGGGGAAAGGAAAGTGGATTTTGCAATGAAGGGAACTTGCAGGAATATGAAACAACATTGAAACAACACCGGTCACTGAGCACAAATCAGAACTATTGTCAAGGAACGAGAAAGCTGAACATGTTTGTGTACATAAGCATGTCACCGGTGTCTTTCCTTATGATTTCTGTCTGTATTTATTTATTTATTTATTGGACATGTTACAGATTCAGAATATATGTATGGAGCATTGCACCTGGAGTTCTCAGACCACCAAAAATGCAGGATTAAATCATTTCCTTTGTCAAAAACTACCATTTGGATAACAATGACTTTATTTTCTGATCAGGTTAATCTTTTAAATTGATTATTTTGGTATGCATTTGTGCATATGCAAGTCTCATATATGTCCATGACAGATTGAAAGACTGTCCCGAGATGCGCTGTACACAGTTCCCGCACAGGAGGGAAACAAGGTCATGGTCTGCGCAGCCACCTGGGGGCGATCAGCAGCACCTTCGCTCGCCTTCATCTAATATTCTCCAAGATGTCCGGGAGAAGAGGGAATGAGGGATATATAAGTACAAATAATAATAAGGAAAAAGACACATAGCAAAAGCAAAACTCAATACACCAGAGCCCCGAGGTGTAACACAGATAGCTCTATGCACTTTCAATGGTCTGAAGAGGTTCAAGACAAACTGCAGAAAGAGGATTTTTTCACTAGACTTATACGTATACAAGTAATAGGGAAGGGCTGCTTGTGTGACACATACAGTGGCCAATAGGCTGCTTAGATAGACAATGTGTTATTTGAGATCCCATGGTAAGAGGCATAAGCCCTCTGGGTAGTATTCTTGACTTGAACAATAACTGTTACAATAATAATGACAAGAATGCAATCCTGTGAATGTCTGGGTCAAATTATGTGGTTTATAGGTTTTCATTTGTTAAGCAACTTTTTTTTACTTTGTGTTAGAGCAGGGGTTTTCAAACCGGTCCTGGAGTACCCCCTGCCTTTCTGGTTTTTGTTCCAACCTAAGTCTTAATTACTTCATTGAATGCTATATTTGCTATATTAGCTTTTTTAGGTCAATTAAGGATTCAATTAAGCAATTAAAACCTCGGTTAGAACAAAAACCAGCAGGGCAGGGGGTACTCCAGGACCGGTTTGAAAACCACTGTGTTAGAGGTTACGCTTGAGCAACCACTCAAGCCACACCTACTCAACTGATTATCTACTGGTCATTCATTGAGTCAAATTATGCAGTCAAAGTAAATTTTGCGATCAAATTAGGGTTTTATTTAGGTCAGGGCCAGGGAGGCTTGGAGGTCCCAGTCATGATAGGCCCTCAATAGGGATAGGGTTGCTTTTCTACTGAGGTGACAGAATCAGGTGCAGATTTGTAGAAGCTTATCTTGAAATGTCACTGCTGGCCAAGGATGGGCTTCAGGCTACTGTGTGACTTGAGTATTGGGAAGACAGGCAACTTAGTGATTTAACACAATGGGACAAAGCACTGTCTCAACACAGCTTCACAGCTTCACAGCTCAATCAATCAATATTCCACATTTTATTTAGGCATGAGGCTAATTAAGTGCCATATCTGATGCCAGATCACGTTCAATGAAACAAAGGTTGATGTGCATTAAGGATCCCAGTTTTCACACCTTATTTACAGGGTGAGAGAGAGAGAGAGAGATAGGGAGAGAGAGAGAGAGAGAGAGAGAGAGAGAGAGAGAGAGAGAGAGAGAGAGAAAGAGAGAGCTTAACCACCAAGCCTAAATCAAAGTGTTCCTTGTAAGAAAGCATTACCCCTTAGGGTAACATTTTACCACATTTTCCCAGAGACCAAAATTGCACGGCTTGTACTTTATAAAAAAAGGATTAAGAAAATAATCTGAGGAAAGTTTGCTGACGAGTTTGGCGTTAATCGGAATGACCTATAGAGACATCGCTTTCTCTGAACCACACTGTAGAGATTTAGGAGTTTAAGCTAAATGAGATTTGTGCAAACCCCACAAAGACAACAACAGCAACACACTTACAGGGATCTCAGGGGGAAACAGGCAGGCAGAGAAGCCCAGATTTTCTATGTGCTTTACCCGTCAGCTGCCTTCCGGGCTCCTGCAGATTGATTTGAAAGCTTGTCTTTTGCTGAGCTGTGACCTATCATGTAATGATCCAGCAGTCTACTTCACTGTGCAATGTGTACATGAGTCTGTTACAGTGACTTACTCCCCAGGACTTTGAAGAGTGTGTAAATCAGTGTCCTGTCTTTGGTGGCAGGTTTGTTGCTCATTCTTCAGGTCAGAGGCTCGGATGTGTTTCTGAGACAACAGTTTCAATCCAAGTTCTGATGCTAAAACGAGCTTCAATACCCTGACCTTCAAAGCAAGTGTGAAGAACCAACTTCCAACTGAACATGAGACACATTCCTTACTCAATTAAGTCTTAACTTAATGTGGTCAAGTTCCCGTTCATCACAACAAGTGTCTTTGAAACTATCTATCACACCCCTTTTCCACTGGCATATCTGACCCGACCCGGAACCAGGCTGATGCAGTGCGGCCCATTACACACTGGCACTATTGTCGAGTTGACTTTGAACCAGGCTGTGAATTTTCCAACTCATCATTATATAACGTCAGTCTCAAAATGGTACTCTCTCTGAGAAGCTTGTGTCACCTGTTTTAGTAGTCGGGACGTTGTTAGGTTTTAAAAAATACAACAAAATTACGAGAACAACCACATTCTAGATCCTCCATTGTTGTCATCTGAAAAACCTGCCGACCTCTCAGCACCATGCAGCGACTCTCGATGTCCACAGTGTGTGATGTAATTTACCTCAGTTCGGGTATTGCAGTGGAAAAACACCCGACCTGCACCAGGCCAGCTCTGCTTGGTTCTGGCTTGGTGAAGGGTCGGGTCAGATGTGCCAGTGGAAAAGGGGCATTAGAAGTCATGGTTGGGGGGGGGTGTACTAATATTTGTTGTGTGTATCATCCTATATCGTTTTCTACCCTGATATTTGCATTCATGAGAGAGTCTATTGATGGAAAAAGGAGGTGTTCCTAATGTCTTGTAAACTCAGTGTATATATGTGCAAAACACACTAAACTAAACAATAACTAAATGTAGCTTTTATTGTAGATGATGCCTTTTAAAAACCACACACCCTAAGGGTTTTTCACAATGCTTAACAAACCAAGAAAGCCGAACCAAACAGATAAGACCAGCAACTGAGTGCCTTACTAGGCCTCTCAATTCCATGTTATTTAAAACAGAACTAATTGGAAGAGAAACTAATTGAAAAGTGTGTTTTCAAATGAGATTTGAAATCCCCTACAGACTTTCAATCTCAAATGAATTAGGTTTCGCCGCACATAAACAGAGAGCATCCTGTCATCATACGTGAGGAGTCTAGAATTAAGAACAGCTGAGAGACTGACACTAATGGAGCGTAAACCATGGGCAGGGATGTAGGGCTTAATATTTAATTTAAAATAAGAACAGGATGTGCAATCCAGTACTTGGTAAGCATGTTTACTTTATTTTTTAAATCTTTTAATTTTGAATTTATTTAGTCTGATCCCTATTGTGGAATTTCCAATTGATCAATTCAGTTTAGCTCTATATCTGGAGAGATGACAACACCTTACACGTTCTACTCAACAACACCATGGGCTCAAATGTGCTTTCTCAACCAAAGCAGTCTAAGGAGCAATTGTTTTCCAGCAAGATAAGGACTTTCCTGTCATTTCCAACCACCTAACCATGGCTTTTGTTTTTTATTATTATTTTTATTTCTTGGCAGATGCCCTTATCCAGGGCGACTTACAACATAAGTGCAAACAAAGTGCAAAAATACAGTGAAGTACAAGGCATCAATCATTACAAATTCAATTTAGCTAAAACAGCAATTCAAAATAATACATTTTACAAATTCCAATTTATAATTTAAACAAGCAAGTACAGTAAGTGAGGTCCTACATCCTGGACGGTAAAAGCTAAGTGCTGTCAAGATGTAGGGTCACAGTCAAGGGCTACGGGAAAGGGAGCAAGGAGGAAAACAAACAAGAACGTGTGAAGCATAATAAAAACTGTGAAGTGTTATCTAGCAGGGATAGAGGACTAATATTACAAGTACTGACAGAAAAGATGTGTCTTGAGTAAGCGCTGGAATGAGGTCAAGGACGCTGTTTTGACTTCGGTGGGCAGGTCATTCCACCATTTAGGTGCCAGGGATGAGAAGGAGGAAGGAGAGTGGAGAGGAGGCAGAGTTAGTCTTCTGGCACTGGAGGAGCACAGTGGTCTGGAGGGGATGTATGGAGAGATGAGTGACTGAAGGTAGCTTGGTGCAGTGTGGTCGAGACAGCGGTAGGTGAGGGTCAGTGTCTTGAACTGAATGCGTGCCAGTATCGGCAGCCAGTGGAGGGAGCGGAGCAGTGGAGTAGCGTGTGCGAATCGTGGCAGAGAGAATACCAGACGAGCCGCAGAGTTCTGGATGTGCTGGAGCGGCGGGTAGTTTATGCAGGCAGGCCGGCCAGGAGGGAGTTGCAGTAGTCCAGGCGGGAGAGGACCAGTGACTGGACGAGTAGTTGAGTCGAGTAGTCGGTGAGGAAGGGACGGTTCCGGCGTATGTTGCTCAAGAAGAATCTACAGGTGCGTGTCAGCGTGGTGACGTGCTTGGTGTAGGAGAGCGCAGGATCGAGGGTGACTACTAGATTTTTAGCGGAAGAAGAAGGAGAGAGTGTGGTGGATTCCAAGGGGATCGAGATGGGGAGGTCAGCAGAAGGTGAGGAAGAGTGGGGGGAAAAGAGAAGATCCGATTTGGAGAGGTTGAGCTTGAGGTGGTGTGAGTGCTTCCAGGCGGAAATAGCAGAAAAGCAGGAAGAGATGTGAGAGGGGATGAGAGGGTCAGAAGAGGGAAAAGACAGGAAGATCTGGGCATCATCAGTGTAGAAGTGGTAGGAGAAACCATGGGAAGCGATGAGGGGGGCCAGGGAGCGAGTGTAGAGAGAGAACAGGAGGGGGCCCAGGACGGAGCCTTGGGGAATGCCTGTGAGGAGAGGTTGGGGGGTGGATGAGGAGCCTCGCCATGTCACTTGGTAGGTCCGGTCACTGAGGTAGGAGGAGAACCAGGTGAGAGCAGTCCCAGAGATCCCAAGGTCAGCGAGGCAGTAGAGGAGGATGGAGTGATCAACGGTGTCAAATGCTGCGGAATCATATTCACCACCTAATCACTGGAATCATATTCACAGTTGCCTGATGACATACAGCCTGCTCAGATTTGAACAAGCAAGTGTTTTGAGGATTATCATGTACACGAGCTCGTCCTCCCACATTTGGGGTATTGTGCTTAATGCTCTACTGGGTGGAGCTGTGCGGTGCGGTGCAGAATGGAGTGGAGGAGTTGCACCTGTGCGGTGTGGATCGAATCCCAAGCAGAGAGCTCCAAACCTCACTGGCTACACAATCCCTGGACTACAAGCAGCAACCTGTACTTCGAGCCAAAAGCTTTCACTCTCAGGGAAAAGGCTCTCAGGGGCCTCGCTATTCCCATTGACTTGAGCTACAGTTTCAGCACCAGAGCTTGACTCTTGGAATATCAATATTTTCAGAAGGTTATGTTTTATTCTGTGACTGTTTTAGTGATGTTTATAAATGCTCATTAATAATATGTGGCTTTCGTTTGTGTACATGCAAAGGCTTTCTGTGTGGAATATCTTGTTGTAAGTCATCTTGATTACAGAATTGTGTTTTTATTGTGCATTCTTAGGAGACATTCTTAGTGTCTCGGTGCTGCATGTGTTTTGGAGCAGTGAAATCTTAATGCGTAGTGTCAGACATAAATTCTCGTGTATAATTATATGACAAACAAGACTTATTTGTGAACTGCAGTTTTTAACGTGACAGTCATTCTTGTATTGATGAAGTTCTCATAAAGTAAGCTCTTGAATGCCGTCACTGTACTATGTATGATACATTTATAGGGGGAAAAAAAAGAAACTTGATTGAGAAACACACCAAATAAATCTGCATAACCGCAGAGAACAGCAGAGATAATACAATCTTACCTGTGGAAGTGAAAAATGACTGCAAGGCATCTAATTAATTAAACTGATTTCTCAGGTTTGAAATCTCCCAAATTGAGCTATTAAGCTTTCATTTTGATGCAAAGCAGAAAACATGACAACTGAGCCAGATAGGACACCTCACTCTCTTCAGTTTTTTTTTTCAACAATCTCTGAGGCTTTTTGTGTTTTAATTAAGACTTGTCATTATATAAATAAAGCAGCCAATTAAATTTGAAAGGATAAAAGGAGCACCCGTGGTCTCCAGCTACGAAGAGCTGCCAGTCTCCCTTTATTTCGATGGCTTGCCCTCTGAATGAGCTGATGGAGCTCCTCTCTGCCACTCTTGCTCTTGCTCTGTAAGCTACATAAACAGCCTCTCATTTCACTGTGGCTTTTTAAGGTATTTACATATTTATACCTATTAATGCATCAAAAAGTGGCATCTTACAACACTTCATTTTGCACAGTAAATAGTATAAGGAAATGCACATGGAAAGTGATAAAGCCAGTATTAATGTTTACCTGAATAAGTCACTGACCTTTAAATAAGTTAATGAGGAACATTAGAAAGATCAAGGCTGTAGGTGTGACAGTTGTATAACCGCCTCAGAACATATGTTCATAATGTATGTAAATATATATGAATATATATTCCTTAACCTCACTGCTCTCCAACTGTGATTCCCCAACTGGATAATGATGGGATAAAATACTGAAAAATCAAAAACCATACATGCAAGTAAGACGACCCGCTTTAACAGCTCAGCAAACTCAGCTGTCACTGATGCAATCCGTCTGCCTCCAGGGTAAGTATTTACTGATTCATATCCTTCTAGTTTTGTTCCTTACAATTATTCGCAGCTGGCAATGCAAATGAACAATGTTCAAAGGTCATCTCTCTCTCTCTCTCTTTATTTGTCTGTCTCTAGCTGTGTACTCATGCAACAGCTCCATTGATATAATAGTCCACTCTTTGATTCCAGCTTTACAGAATACTATAGCAAGACAGCTAACATTTCATCATCTGTGTACTGCATCGAGCACATGCATGTAGAAGCGTCTGATTGCAGATCACAGCCTGTTTGGTAACTCGAGGATGCATTTTTTAAATTCTTCAATTAAACATCCATTGGGACAAAGAATATCAGACCAGTCAGCAAGGGATTAAACATTGGCTTGTGGATGCAACGTTGGTTATCTGAAACAGTTCCCCAGGGGGTGTTGGGTGTGATCTTTCCCCATGGAAACAACTGAAAAGCTTAATTTCAAAGTTGTGGATAGGCCCCTGTGTGTAGTCAGTTACTTGGCTTGCCCCCTGCTTCAGCCCAAGTACACTAGATAGAGGAGATATACCTTTTTTGGCTAGCCATATAAGATCAATAGAGTGACCCCTAAAATATGGGGAACTGTCGGTAATCCAACATTATATTTAATTTTCAAAACCGTTCTCCAGAGGGTGTTAGGAGACTCTCAACTCTTGATAGAGGACTTATTAGCAGAGACACCCTTAAGAGAACACAAAGAACAGAAGATACCACTGCCAATGGACGCATCATGGCATCAAGAGCAGGGGTTTTGTGTTCCCAGTTTTCCAGAAATTGGTGATTAGGGGTGTCAAAACAAAATGCATGGAGGATCCCCTTGTCTAAAAGATTCTGTGCTATATATTGTACTATCCTGGACACATGAAGGTGTGTCTTTTACACCCACGCATGGAATCGGATGTTGTTGTTATTTTTCTTAACCTTTGTCTTCCTGCTTTTCTACGTGGTAGAAACGTGTTTAACGTAGGTCAGTGTTGTTTGATCCCAGTCGTCAAGGGCTGCATTCCCCATGAGCCCCTACGTAGTTCACTGAATTAATGAATCACATAAATGAAGCAGTTTAACCCTCTCCTCAGGTCTAAACCAGGTTGTGATATATAAAAGCCTGCTGAGTTTATTATCACTCTTACAGCACAGACTGAAAAAAATACACTGGTTAAATGTGTCATTTTTCTGAATGGCAGAGTATACAATACACATTTTCACACATTGCACACATTGTTATGTTAGCAACAGCAGTTTGCAGGTAGCTTGTGGAACTGATGTTTATTGTTGTAAGTATTTGATATACACTTTTTTTATTTGGTTACATTGTTTTAGTGTCAAGCCACTTGAAATAATTTTCCTCTAATGTGTAGGTGACTCTACACCACTCATGTAGTGTTAAATCCAATGGTAACACTCTAATTTTCTTTTTTATCTTGCATTTTATTTATTAACCTGATAGATTTAATCTCAGATAATTTTTGTTTGTTTGTTTGTTAGTTTTTTTCTCAGTTCACCTACCTTAATTTTTACAAGGAAAGACATACATTATTAATAGACATGTACCTGAACTTATTTTCTTTCCTCAGCCGACAATATTCAGGTCACTTTACTCTAGCGATTTTGCTGCTATCTAGATAAGGTTGACTGCGGATGTGTACAAGATAAACTTGCAAGTCTGTTTACTTCAGATAACTACTCTGATATGACCATGGTATTCTGATGTAATCGATTACAAGCTAAGCTTACAAACAACAAGACAAAGCACTTTGTTTCTCATTACTATTTAAAATCTCCAGAGCAATAAGAACACAGGTTACCTCATCAGCTGCTTTATATAAATATGTATGTAAGTGTGCATGGTTGTTTTTTGTATGTGGGTGTTGGTAAAGACAAAATCAGTCATATAAATAGACAGTGGTTGCTCATCATTTATTTATTTTGAACTTTTTAGGGTTGATTTTTGGCTTTTTCAGCAAATGAACAATTTTGGAAGCCCCCCAAAAAATACAAATTAAATAAAAAAATGAATCTCACTTCCTGGCATAAATATTTCTTAGGTTGTTTAAGGTTATCTTTTGAATACTACCCAAAGGGGGATGGGATATTGTCATTACCATGGTAACTCATGAATGCATTGTCTAACAAAGCCACCTATACGTCTCAGGGCCTCCGCTGGGTACCGGTCTGGTGCACTCTGGTACAAACTCAGTGCGACGCAATACTGCACAGTGGAAACAGTGGAGGAGGCCCTTTTCCGCCTTGACCACCTTGGTAGGAGAAGACATCCCCTCCCCACAGATGCCCCGACACTTTGTGGTGAGTATCCAGCATGCTGTTGACCACCTGTATGTTCCTTGGCCTGAGTACCCTCTTTGAACGATGGCCACCTACTCGGCGCATGCCCAGGGCTCTCCCTATGGTTCTGAACTTCCTTGTGGAGATCCAGGCCTTATAGGGAAGACTGGCTTCTGCCACAGCCCCAGTGCACAGCAGGGAGGCATATAGATTCCCTTTGATAGATTCCTCCATTGAGGTGATGGTGATCCTCCAACCTGTCTCCACTGAGTCTCAGGACCACTATTGCCCTAGTAAGCAGTGTAGGGTCACCAAGTCCTTGCTATGTAGTAGTTACATCATGGAGGTGGCTCACCAAGACACCTACCGGGGGAACTGGGAGAAATGGACATCTTCCTGCCATCTCTGACTGTCACTGGCCAGGCGTGTGCTGCGTGCAGGTAGTATGCATTTCATTGACCACCACCAACCACGCCTCAACCTTGAAGGGTTCTGGCAGTCTCTCACCCGCCCATTTATCCCAAAGCAACACTCAATTTGTCACACTCACACCACGGACTCCGGGGTGCTGCAAATTATAAACATCAGTTACTCCCTGCAATTTTGTCCCTGCCCCCCGCAAGATTCCGGGTTGTGGCATGGAAGTTCATGAAGGACACACAGCCCTGCTGAAGAAGCGAGCCCCATTGTTCCCTCGCACAGGATGTTTCTCCAATTTTGCATTCAAAGGCAAAATATTTGAGTATTATGTCCTTCCCTTTGGT
The DNA here is from genome assembly GCF_036373705.1 of Amia ocellicauda. Taxonomy (NCBI): domain Eukaryota; kingdom Metazoa; phylum Chordata; class Actinopteri; order Amiiformes; family Amiidae; genus Amia; species Amia ocellicauda. Next base: position 34,045,778 of record NC_089858.1, on the reverse strand, counting down.
TTGTCTCCCGCCCCTCACACTTTCTCCAAGTGCATGGATGTCACGCTGGCCCCTCTGTGGAGTCAGGGATCTGGTTCTTGACCTATCAAGTCTGACTGATTTGTGCACACTCCAGGGAGCAGGTCCAGGCCCACACAGTTCTGGTCCTCGACCATCTCCAGAAGTTGGGACTGTGGTCCCCATTCCTTTTTCAAGGTTTAACTAGCAGCCATGGCTACAAGGGCTTTGGACTCCCCACTCTCTTTCTCTCTCTTTCTGTTGGCCCCTGTCTCCCATTTCCTTTGTTTTCTTTTATTCCTATTTGAGAAGGCCTTGGTGCTCCTGATAAAATTTATGAGTGGTGTGCAAGTACCTGTTGCATCTTCCCTCTGTTTGGTGTTTTATTTTATACTTATTCCAGTTGTACTTGGCCCAGTGGCCCTGTTCCTGCTTTATTTTGATTGTCGGTGTGCAGGTCCTTGATGGATCCCTGCCACCTTCATATTGTCATGTTCTTGACTTTAAATTGAGGCCTTATTTTCTAGTAGGCTGTGGCCTTGGGACTGGCTTCCATACTTGTACGCCACTGCTCTCCTTTGTGACAGCATGGGTATACAGTTTTCCATCTCCCTTTAGGTAGTATTCTTGACTTGAAAGATAACGATAGGTTTACAAATGTAAACCTGGTTATTTGAGAAAGAACACAATCCAAAGACTGCGAGGTTGTGCGTGAGTTCTGGCAAACAAAACTGAGTCACTTTTGCCTTGTTTCCATTGGCAGCTAAAAGCAGTGCTTCCACTGTCTAAGGGGCTGGCTGCAGCAACATTTTCTGGCCACTTAACCATCTGCTACCAGACATGGCCAGAAGCGCCCGTCACACCAACTAAAGAAATACGTTGTTTTCAGAAGTGCAGGTGTGTGCCTGACTTGTATACAGATAAGGAAGAGAAACTCATCATAATACATCAGCTACAGTATGTCTGAAGATAGAATCTCAAGTGCCGTGTGGGATCACAAATAAAGTTTTATTAGCAGCATGGAGTGAAGCCAAAATTTAGAAACAATGAAGGGTTACAGTTAGCAATCTTGGAGTGTATTACAAACTTACCAGAGTTCTTGCTAAACACGGGTTTAACAGGTGCCATGACAAGTAAAAAAAAAAACATCGGACAGAGTACAAAAAATGAAGGACAATAATAATCGGAGCGGTAGCAGCCGAGAAATTATTGCATTGTATGAGCAACTGGATGCTGTTTTAGACTGCCATCCTATGAATGATGTGCAGGGTCTGTTGTACTCTGAAAGAATGTAGTGTATGCACATCCAGATAAGCTTGGTACAGGTGCTGAGTATAATATAAGAAATTAGAATATTAGAAGAGGTAGACTGGAGCACACTGGATACAGATTCAGTTGAAAATGGATAGTTATATTTTTTATAATATACTATTGAGGCTCAGGAGAAATTTGTACTAAAACTTAGCAAATTGAGGACCAAAAAAACAGTGGTCAAAATGGTTTAATAGAAGTATGCAAAAAAATATCAAGAGAAAGAAAATGTTGTATAGCGCATACAAAAGGTATGGAGATGAAACAAAATACAAAGAATATGTTGAACTGCAAAGAGATCTTAAGAAAGGGATCAGGAAAGCAAAGAGGGAAATAGAAAGAAACACAGCTCTTGGAGCTAAAACTAATGCATAGAGCTTTTTTCAATACTATAACAGCAAGAGGTCAATAAAGGAGGAAGTGAAACAGATAGAGGGCAAAAATGGAAGTGTCTTGGAAAACGAACAAGATATGGCAAATGTTCTAAATGAGTATTTCACAGAGGTTTTTACAAAAGAAAAGACAGATAACATGCCACAGGTTAACAATCAGTCCAGTCAAACCCTAAGAGAGATCAGGATAAATGAGGAGGAGGTACTAAAGGGACTAGCAGAATTAAAAACAAACAAATCACCTGGGCCAGATGGTATATTTCCAACAGTACTTAAAGAAATGAGGGAAATTATTTATAGGCCGCTAACTCAAATATTCCAAATGACACTTAGAACAGGGGATGTGCCAACTGACTGGAAGACAGCAAATGTCATACCAATCCACAAGAAAGGGGACAAAACTGAGCCAGGAAATTACAGACCGATCAGTCTCACCTGCATCACCTGTAAAATGTTGGAGAAAATGATTAGATGAAAACCATATTCTTGATGATAGTCAACATGGGTTTAGATGAGGCAGATCATGTCTTACTAATCTATTAGACTTCTTTGTAGGCATTCAGGGTAATGTAAGTAGATGGATTATGAACTGGTTGATGTATAGGAAACAGAGGGTGTCGATTAGAGCAGTTGCTTCTAACTGGAGTGAGGTTGTTAGTGGAGTTCCACAGGGATCAGTACTAGGGCCTTTGCTTTTTCTAATCTATATTAATGATCTGGACTCTGGGATAGTTAGCAAACTTGTCAAATTTGCAGATGATACTAAAATAGGTGGCTCAGCAGATAGAATCTTGGCAGCACAGGTTATTCAAAGGGACTTGGATAATATTCAGTTGTGGGCCGACACCTGGCAGATGAAATTCAATGTGGACAAGTGCAAGGTATTACATGCAGGTAATAAAAATGTCCACTATAATGACACTATGGGAGGAATAGAACTAGATGAAGTAATGCATGAGACCACATAAAACCAGAGGAACCTTTCCAGATCAGCTGGGACACATGCACCTGGGGACACAAATGGAAATTGGGCTATAAGGCATTCAAAATGGAAAACACTCTCTTTACACAGAGAGTAGTCACAATCTGAACAAACTCCCCAGCAATGTGGTAGATGCAGAACATTTTGTAACATTTAAAAATAGACTGGATAGGATCCTTGGATCACTTATTAATGGACACCAAACGAGCACGATGGGTCGAATTGCCTCCTCTCGTTTGTAAACTTTCTTATGTTCTTAATGTGGGGAAGCAATAAAAAAAAGTCAAACAGGATGTTAGGGTATATTGTCAAAAGTGTAGAATTGAGAACAAGGGCAGTAATGTTCAGACTGTACAATGCACTAGTTAGAGCTCATCTGGATACTGTGTGCAGTTCTGGGCTCCACACTTCAAGAAAGATATCGCTGCTCTAGAGGCAGTTCAGAGGAGAGCAACCAGACTTATTCCAGGTCTGAAGGGAATGTCCTACTGAGAGACTGAGGGAACTGAACCTTTTCACCCTGGAACAGAGGAGACTACGTGGGGACGTGAAACTTGAAAAGATAACCATTCACTGGAATAGATGCTTCCAAGTGTTTATTATGCATGATATCGTTTTCGTCAGGCATCAGTACAACATCTCTGCAGAGACCATCAGTATGAAGGGGAACATGATTCAGTTAATGTGTGCCCATTTAAATGAATAAATAAATAAATAAATACAGCAGATGTGGGTTAAATTGTAAAACATTAAAGACAGGATTCATAAATGCATGTATGTGTGCAACCCTTATTAGGACTCAAGGTTCTGTCCCTGCATTTACTGTAATGGGGGTTATTGAAATATGTATATTTCAGTCAAACTTACACTGAGCAGGACTTAAGTTTTTACATTTATAAACGGCATGACTGAAAGGTGCACACTTTATTTAAATTATAACCTGCTATATTGTATCTGCTGTTACTGTATGACTATTCTTGAAACGTGTGTATTTTGTTTCAAGTGTAATTTGCCCTGGATCAGGGTATCTGCTAAGTAAATTAATAATACTGCAAAAAGTGTTGTTTGCAGTTATAATATACATATCTGTAGTAAGAATATTAAGAGTAATAAGTTAAGGGAATCAAGTTGGATAATTTAAAAACTGTGTCTCCACAATCAATAACAGGAAGCCATATCTACTAGCACATATCTTAATGATGATTACAATAATAATAAGAGCAACAACAATTTCTGGAACAATGCACCCTTCTTTTGGGTACGCTGCATTAAAAAAAAAAAAAAACGCTATGGTAACATTATTGCAATGATTGAAGCACAATGTTTAGCATTAGAGATGAAAACAAATAGCAAATATCGCTACTTTATTGTTACACATGGAAGAGTTTTCTTATGGTAATGTAATATCTTAAGGGGGTCTTGGTATGACACTTGATCCGACTACGCCACCTCAATTTACAGGTGAGAGAGGAACTCGATACACCCCTTCCTTTTCTCTCCCTGGGCAGGCTCTATGGGACTCCAAGACACAACAACATTGCTTCCCAATGCTGCAGATGTCACTCGTAGGTTGTTCAGTCAAGTGTGAGCTCCTGAACAAACAAAGTCTTCAGTTTATATAGCTGGGAGAGTCAGGGGTGCAGGTGAAGATAATCAGGGAGAGTAATGCGGGTGAGAAAGAAATCAAAAACAAGGTTAAATAGTCATTCAAAATAACAAAGAAAAACTGTGAAATATAACAGTAATGTGCACACATCAAACAAAGTGAAAAAGCAAACAGCAATCAATAATTAAATAATAATAAGGTGATTAAAGCCAGTCACGCCCCGCTCGTGACAGTAATGTAATGCTTGTCTGAATAAAATGTTGTCTATACACCAAGGGCATCACTAGACCCTTCAGCCCCCCTGTATTTTCTCTCAGCCCCCCTCAAATAATACGATTATGAAGTAACGGCACAGTCAAACAGTTCGACAAAACACTGTCAGTTGCCCCTTTGTGTTTTCTCAACAACATACAACAACAGAATACAACAACAGAATCCAAGAATGAAGATGAAACTTCACAAAACACTGTTATCAACCCCCCCACTCTGACACCAGGAAAAAACACCATCAACTCGCCCCCCCCCTCCATATCCTGGACACCGTTTTGAAGCCCCCCTAAAAACAATACAAAATTGTAATACTCGTGATTAATATTCTTTAAAATTCCATTCTAAAATAATTTCTAAATACAAAAGTGCATTAATATCCAAAGAAAATGTGTTAATGTGGCAAACTGCCAAAATAACAACAATGAAACCAAACCAAAACAATCTGATGTGTTGTTTCATAATGGTATTAGACAAAATAACAAACCATAACATATTACTAAACAAAACAAAACCGTCTAATACATTTCTTTCTAATATTTTAAATGGTCAACACATCATACAAATCATAAGCATTAAAAAAAACAAATCAAATCCTTGTGCATTTAAAAACACTTAAAACAAAGACGAACATCAGTCTTTCATTTGAAATTAAAAACGAAATACTTAAAAAAATCAATTCTGCAGAGGAGGCCCTCACAGTCCTGATAGAGATGATTGATCTTCTTAACAAGAGGGGGGGGGAGTAGGGGTTTCTCTTCTCCTCTCTCCTTCTCTCCCTTGGCTGTTTGGCCAACTCCTCCTCCATCGCGGAGGCCCTGGCCCCCAACATCTCTGTGAATTTCTCCATGGCCCCCTCCTCAGGTATGGAACCCTTGGAGGGTGAGACTGTGGGCCGGCCGCTCCTCTGTCCCCCTTACCTCCACCGCTGGCTGAAGCCGCCGTGACATCTCCAAGGTGGCTGGAGGAGGCACCCTTCTGTGCTGGCAGTTTCGCGACTCTTCCCCTGTCGGGCCCCTGTGCAGCACCGATGTTCCTGGCCTTGGCTTCCTTCTCTATTCGAGCCAGCACCTGATCTAGTTCACCCTCCAGCTGCAATGGCTCCGGGACTTTCTTTCTCACCACCGGCCTGTCGCAGCCAGAGGGAGGGCTGGCTCTCTCCTGCGAGATGGTCCCGGCCACACTGTCCTTAGCCCAGACTCCAGAGGCTCTGCTCTCCACTCTCGCAGGCACTGGCAAGGCAGGTGTATTTTCCTTTTCAGGGGGCTGGTCCACCACGGCGGGGCCTGATGTTCCGCAACCCCTTTTTTCACTGTAGGAGGGAGTGGGGCTTCTGCCCTAGCTCCAGCAAGGGGAGGGTTGGGGAGTGCTTGGCTATTTGTGGATTCCTCCAGAGAGGGAATAATGTTCGATTTCTTGGCAATTTTTCCCTCCATCCACCACTTTTCTCTTCTTATTCGGAACAGGAACACCGCTGGATCAGGAACTCCAAAGGATTCTGGGTCACCTCCACACTGCCTCTGTAAAAAAACAAAAACAAGTGTCAGTCTCTGCCAATAAAATCTACTCCAGGTCCCCCTTCAGGTAATGACAGGAAATAGATAACTATGATTGCATCTGTTCATTTTACAAATGAACATTGCAAAATGCTTTATCAGTAAACTGACAGTAACCAAGTAGAAAATGAGTTTAAAAAGTAACTTAAAAACAGTGCAGATAAATTGTTTTCTAAGCTCGTAACTTGGGTGTAGATTATAACTGCTCAATTCAACACCAGCAAAATATGTATTACACATAACTGTCATTTTTAACACCTGAAGTGTGGCACACAATCCCCATCAGCTACATGGGAAAGAAGGGCAGAGTCCAGGATCGCACCTTCAGCTAATCTTTAAATGGGAAGTTAATATTTGTTACACTGCAGACAGTGCTCTTTGCAGCGCATTCAGTCTTTAGCTACCCAATTTAAATGTCTCACCAAACGGGATGCCAAGCAATGAATTAGATCAGAGAGCAGCGTTTTCTGCTCATTAATTTATTCCTACAAACTGTTTTTCTTAGCAAAACAAAGCATTGAGGCAGGATCTAATTAGAGCATCCCATTGTGAGACACAGGCATCACTTTTTGACATGAAAGAGTAAACTACAACAACAACAACAAAACAATTATGACAATTTTCTTTTTATGTGATGCTATTTAAGATTGAATTTAAACATTAAACATTGCGTTAAAACCCTCTTTTGCGGGAGAGACCACAAAACAAAAAAAACACAACCCTCAATTTAGAATGAAATGATTCAATTTGATACAAGAAAACGATGATACCGCACCACCAGTAACTCTCGAGTTATTTTATACACACTGAAGAAGCCCATGTCAGGCAAGCAACACCACCATTTAGGGAGAAAAGCACTGAGGGCATATCTTTGCCTCAACTTAGTCCTGACTTCCATTCTCATAGCAAACTTTCTGGGATGAGAGTGGATGAGTCAGGGAGAGACCACTGAGATGGACTCTGGAAGTTGTGCTGTCGACAGATCGGCACAGCCTCCCTGCAGTCATCTATCTTAAGCATGACCACAGCTGGTATAGCCAAGGGTGGATGTGGAGACTATTAAATTTGCAGTAAACAGCTGCCCTTTTTTTCTTACCTCTCCGTTGTCTGAATAGTCAGGAAAACTCAGTGGATTATTTGTGGAACTGTAGAACGCTATGAAATCACGTACTGTGTTGAATGCCCAGACAATGACAGGAAATTTGCACTAACAAATTGCTACCTTTGCAAGCAGAACAGCTATATACAACACATAGTTAGAAGCCATATATATATAAAAAATAACTGATAAATGCAGCTTATGAAAGCATCTATTTTAATAGCTTTTTTCTTTCCCTGTGGCCACAAGTGCAAACAGTATGCCACAGGAATGAATAAATAAATATATAACAACCTCTTCGGTTCTCATCCGTACTACACTGCAGTTTCCATTGTCCCTCTTTAAAAAAACAGATCTAAAATACCACCGTACTGAAATAGTATTAAAACAAATTGACTAAACAATCGAGATGATGTCACTGATGCACGTTTCCAACCATGTCTGTAATCTGACACCACTGACACAGCCGGGGACGGGGGACGGGAGGGATGTGGGGGGACGGGTGGGACACTGAGATTCGTTCCAATGGAAGCTCACGTTTCCTTGCACCCTTAGAGAGTCTGCCCAGAAATATGTTTGAGGACTATTGTTCTTAGTCTTTAAGAACAAAGACCGTTTTCTGGCCCCTTCCAGCAGATACAATTTCTATCCTCCAAGTCTTTAGACAGAAAGTCTCTGACGGTTTTAGCTGTGCCTGAAGTATTCCAGTAAGAATTTTCTCGTGCTCAAGGACCAGTGGCTCAGAATATATGAAATATGGATATTATGACCACAGAGGCCAGAAGTAAGTAATTTATTAATTCAAATCTTCTCTTTCTCACAAGCTTCATGCACCTGCCCAGTGGAAGGCTGTCGTTACTCAGTGGGTTGGGAGCGTATATTAATTTGCACAAAAACATCACATTTAAGCCACATGTATTTAAGAGAGGATTTGAAGTGTCTGTCATCATCGTACAGAACATCACAACTACCACAACAACGGCAACCCTTGTCTCTGCATAGCAACAGTAGATCATGATGATATGACTGTTGTGCGGATTATAATATCTCTACAATACCTCCATCATCTTGTTTCTGCTGGTCGGGTACCTAAAGTGTTATTATCATTGTTATTATTTATTATTATCATGATATATTTTTTGGTATTGCTATGTTTGTTCGCTCAAGCCTCTGGGAATGTGGGTGTACTGAGAACATTTGGAAGCAGGAAAATCAAGGCACCTGCCAAACAAATGATGAAATGCAGCTCCTAAAGGGAACGAGACAGTCCTGTGTTTGCGTTAACTCATTACCACCGTGTTCAATTCTCCCATCTCCTTGGCTTTGAAGTCGTAAGACCCCCCACTCTAACATGGCCATGTTGGGCGGATGGCTCTGTCGTCAGTCCTGCCACAGACCTCTTGCACAGGGGAGAGGGAGATCTGTGTAAAAAGAGCACAGAGGTGAATTCAAGTTGACAAAACAAGCAGATATTACGGTGCACGGAGAGTCTCGTCTGGGATTTTAACGCTCTGGAGATTTGCATTGCTTTGCCTTTTAAGAAATATTATAACTTCAGCATTTAGTGCAGAGCTACACCACAGACTGGGGTATTTGCTGCAGTGTGTGACTAAGAGTAAAAGGAGTCCCTATTAAGCAGTCACATCTAATAGTTTTCCAAACAATCTGTAGTCCCTAGACTAGCATGCAGGTGAAATCCACTCCATTCCCATCACTGGACGCTGTTGCAAGTACATGTGAAGTAGACCTTGCCTTTCACTACCCTTTTATGTCTGTGTAATTTCTGCATCGTTATATACTTTAGTTTTTCCATGATTCCATTTTTATTTATGCTTTAAGTGTTTCCAATTCGAAGATGACCACAGAATGCTTTACCTCATTTAGCCTTTCGCTTCCAAAATTTGATTGAAAAGATGTTAGAATGTACTAGAAGCAACACATCGACCCAAGAGGATGTTCAGATATCTTTAAGTCATTTTTTAAATGTATCATTTTTGCTGTCTAGACTTGCCAACCAAGGTTATTTTATTGCAAGCTGTTTTGAGACACCTAAGAGCTTTTGTGCACCATGCTGTCTCTCCATCATAGCTTGCTTTTGAAAAGCACTCACAGTGACAGGAATGTGTAATCAGGCCGTACCACATGAAAGTAAATAAATACACAAACAAACAACACACAGCGAGACACATTGTTTTCCCATCACTGGGGTATAGTTCTGAAACACTTTGATAAAGCCATTTGTGACAGCAGGAATAAGGATGGGATGGTTTTAGGGGTGTATGGTTGTGTTTTTGACAGGGTTAAATTACAGGTATAGTTACCGTAGGGGTGGGAGATATGAACTGTAATTAATAGCACAATATTTTCCACTGTCCCTCGATAACGACATGATATCACGATTTACCAAACAAAAACTAAAAATCTGAAAGAAATTTCAAATAATAATAATAAATTAGCAAAAATGGCTTTTACACTTATAAAACCTGACAGGGTGAGGCATTGAACGTAGTATGCACCTGATAAGTTTTTTTTTTATATATATATGCAAATGTTTTTCTTTTTTTTTTTTAACTATGGCAAAACTGCAAACATGCCACATAAATAAAAGTATATGAATTAAATGAGTATCAAGTCAAATTAAAAACATTATTTCTACATGGAAAGTCTTTAATCTCATCCCTTCTTATTGATAAATCTGCCTACATGCTGTGAAAGCAGACAAACTACCCTGCCCAGAATGCATCACTCTGTTGGCCTGTTTACATGGGGTGCATTCACATCACCCAGACTTTAGTCATTCTGCATAGAATATGACCATTTGTTTCATAATGTATTATTTGTATTGCAATAGAACCCTGGAGCTTTTTATTACTGTTATTCTGTATTGTTTTGCATTGTATTAATAAATGTATATATGACTATTTGTGTTTATAGTAAAAGTAAAAATGTGTTATTATGACTCTATTACTTGACTGAAAGTGTGAACAAAATGCCAATATAGGCCTATTTATGAATGTATCACGATATCAATTGTATGGCAAAATCCATATCATGGCACATACTGCTACCTATGGTGGGAAGTATACTGGTCGAAGAATAAGTTCTTTACTGTACTAAATATGAGCTGGAAACATACATGTTTGGAAACTGACTCGGTCACTGAATGTCTAGTGACACTTGAAGAGAATTGTAAGCATAAATTAAACAAGAGCTGAAACTTTATCAAAAGAAATTCATTCCAAAGATTTGTGACTTTTTAATGATTTACAAAATTAACGAAAGCCTGAGTCACACATTACAATAAATGTTTTTGATCCTTTCTGAGATAATCATGGGACTCTGTACAAAGCTTGTACAATACACAATTTAGTGATTAAAAGGCTTTAACCATTTTGTTTCAGGTAATCTGAAAGGAAGGCATATAAAAACAAATGGCTTGCGGTGAAAAAAACTTAAAAGGTTTCGTGTGATCAATGTTTTGTAATCTTTTGAGGACATGAAAGAGACAACAGAATAAGACAATACAGAACAACAATCCCCCTCCCCTCTGTGAATACACGTGAAAATTCAAGTGTAATATCTGCCAGGAGGTCCTTTCTGGCTAAAAATCACATTAGTCTGACTTGCTCTCAGAGCCAAAGCTAATTATTAACATGTTTTGTGGCATGAATGTCTGCAGAACTGACAGCCTGCAGTGAGAGAACGAGAACTCTGGACACCAATTCCCAAATCATCTCGCTTAAGTCCAGGAGGCGATAATTCTGTGGATTTAATACTTATACAAAGTAAATGACTGAAGGTGAATTATTCCCATTGGTGCCTAAATGGCATGAACATTCCCCAATGAAAATGCTCAGAGGACAAACATGCAAGAAAGGGCCATTTCGAAGCTCCCTGACACAATAGCTCCCTGAGTCCCATTATGTGAGTGTTTTTTTTTTCTTTATTAAGCAAAAAAAAAACATAAAATAACCCAAGGGACTCTTGTGATTCACTTTAGCTGACTGATTTGTTTTCACCGGAGACCAAATTACACACAAACTTCCTGTACTAATGCAAGCTTTATGTTTATAAATGCCGACATTCTACTCAACCACAATGCATGTCAAGGAGAGCTACCTCTGTTGTATGCCAGTTGTAATAATATTGTAAATAAATGCACAATTCATAAAATAGACAACCACATTACTGCACATGCACGCAAATTTAAAAAACATAAGAGTCCCACTACATGAGAGTAGGTGTTAAAACGTCATGCTGACTTGACCTCAGCTCTCGCCAAGATAATTAATACTTACCTTTACAGTGACCTAAAGTGATCAATGTGAGCACTCCATGTGCATCTCCAGCCTCTTCTGTTTCCTGCCATCAGATGATGTGGATATCCTTCTTCCTGGGGCTGACGGCTGAAGTGTAATTCTGTCTCTGGGGATCATCTTATTGTGCCTCCCCAGCGCATCATCACACTCCGTGACTGCGATGCTGGCTCCTGGGATCTACCATAATGGGGTCTCCCCAGCGCATCAACATGACAACCGCCGGATTCAGCTAAGTAGGCTACATCTCTGGGGTCTTCAAGTGGACACCTTCCATCCTTGATGTTTCCTCAACAAGCCCACAACACCTTAAGAGGGCTCTGCGTTGATTCTGGCGTCCCCGTCAGCTCAACCCTACTTACTCTCAAAAAAAAGATGTATGAACATTGAGAATTTAACAGACATATTTAAATTGTGTCCATCCCCAAAATGACAACTGGTCAGCTGATCACATGGTCCAATCAGATGGAAGGAATATGAACAGGTTCTGTTGACAAAATGGGAAAAATTTCACCACAGCATAATCCATTTCAAAAGCTATTTTTAAAATCTTTATTTTCTCCAAATGGTAAATGATTTGGTTGAAACTGGTTGCCAGTCCTTTAGACAATATAGAAACGAATTATTATTATTATTATTATTATTATTATTATTATTATTATTATTATTAGTAGTAGTATTAGTAGTAGTAGTAGTACTTCTACATTTGACTAGTGCTTCATTCACACAAAATGTGTCACTATAAAAAGGTTATGTAGTGCTAAGTTTATTACATATAACATATTTAATAGTGGTTAAACAACAACAACAAAACTGCAATGAATTACACATCTAAGTGAGATACACGAATTAATACAAATGCAGCACAAGGCAGGGCCAATGACAATTTGACAGCCGCGACAATGCAGACTTTTGCAAAAACTCAGAGTGAAAAGGGAAACAGTGCACGGTGAGTGAAATGCTTCAGCCTAAGACAGGGGAGAAGAGGACAGAAAACAAGAGCTCTGCTTGGGTGAAATAGACTTTACTGTCCCAGTGCTGATATATCGCTGCAAGTATTCAACAGACTCTGATCACAGACTGTCAGTCCTGATAGAGCGCCTCAGTCTGACTTGGGCTCGCACATCCAAATCCCATTTCCCAGCCGTTCCGTGTTCTGCTCTGCCAGTACCGACCAGAAGCCCGTAACAGGACGAGGAATGAAGAAAAGGTAGGAGGCATAAATTCCACTACGGTGGCAGAATCAGTCCCCTAAATAATGCAACTTCCCTTTTCGCTTTGCTAAGTTTGAGTTGTTGTTAGTTTATTTGTTTTCCTCAGCATTTTGTTTTCGTTTCTTACATTGGCATTGATTTAGATTTTGATGCAAAGGCCTGGATCTGGTCTTGAAGATAGCATGAGTCAAATCAAACACATCCGACATGAAGAGATCTGAATCAAAGCAAACCTAGCCAGCTGCCTTCATTAGGTTCTGTTTCATGCCATGCCTATCTGATTAATCATCCCCCCTTCCCCCCACCCCCCCTCTAGGGCTGTGCAATATGACTGGGTCTCCTCAGCTCTCCACAAGCTCTATCAGAATTTGCACTATATTAACATAGTTTATTTAGACAACAGACAAGACCAGATCAAAAGCCAGATGTTCACAATTAGGTGACTTTCAGAAATGTGGACAAAGCTAGTAAATGTGGACTTGCTTGACTGAAGAAAGGATAACCTGGCTGTGAAGACGAAGCCTACTGAATGTACTACTAAATGTTGTGTTTGGGGTGGAGGATGGAACAAAACCAATGAATTCTGGGAAAGGGTGTTTTTGTTTTACAAGATGCTTGGGTTGATGGAAGTCAAGCAAGAGAGTGGTGCTGTTGTCCTCCCTCTGCAGATTAACCCAGACTGAGGTCAAGGACTAAAAAAATGTACAATCCACCTACATGTGGTATCTGCATAACCATAGACTAAATCTTTGCCTTAGTGCAATTATAAGTGAAAAACCATTGCATAAACGTCCTACTTGGTCAATCATGCAATGTGTTCTGGGAATTGTAAGACTTGCACTAAAGTACTCAAATTACAAATAGGATAAAATTACAAAAAAGTGAACAGTGTCAACCCGCTTTGTGTGTGATCTGTTGAAGATGGGCAGAAGAATAGACGATAGAAGAATGCACCAAAACAAATATTTAAGAGGAATCATCCGTATACTGTAGGAGACTCTCCCACAAAATGTTTACGTGGCACAGGATTGGTTATTGCAATCTTTGGGGAGGAGTCTCGATGTTTTGGGGAATTGCTGGTGGGCGGAACAGCGGAGTGTGTGTGAGCCAATGGGAGGCTCCACCTGTCAGCATCAGTCTCAGGCCAGCAGTTTCAACGGAAAGATAGACTGAATTCCTAAGTTAGCCTGGGGGTGTGGAGGCTAACTTTTCAAGCTAATTCTTAGTCTTAGTCTTCTTAGTCTTATTTTTTATGCAACTGACTAACTAGCATTAGACTAGTCTAACTGTCAAATTAAGACTTATCTAATGTTAAGACTAATTTTAGACTAATCTATATTAGACTAGTCTAATATACTAATATACCATGCACTCTCTCTGGTATAATGCTTTACCCGAGAAGCAAGACTGGCTGCATTCCTTTTGCTAATATTGCATAAAAATACAGAATAAAATAAATCTGCCTCCTATTAACTTAAGCAAACCAAGAGCATAAGGTTAGAGTTATACATCCTATCCCTTCTTCATTTAAGCAAGTAGGCACCTTGAGTAAAATTCTATTTCCGCATTTGCCTTTGCATGCATTGACCTTGTCATCTCTTCTTGGAACTGTGTTTCTCAACCGCTTTTCCCTCACGGCTAATCTTTATTTCCATCACTCCTCTGAAAGCTGTTTCTCTCATCTTCAAAGACCTCCCCTTGTTATTAGATGAGACATTTATTAGAGTGTGTCTGAGATATGTTTTTTTCTTTCTTTTCAATTTACACACTGAAAGTCAATAAATTATGGTTTCTTAACAAGATGTAGCACACAAGGAAACTCAGCAGTTCCACTCCAGAACAAAGGGGCCACCAACTGGACACAGAATAAATTAGCCCATGTATATTCATCACATTATTTGTGTGCTTAGATTTCCGGGCGTGTGAACTGGCATACAGCCACTCTTCATCTATAGCGTTAATGAATTCTGCATGAGTCATGTGAATGCTGTACACCTTCTTGTGTGCCCTTTCCTATGACTCTATTGAATGTAGAATATGTTAAATGTCATTTATTAAATGTTTTTTTAATTACACGGTAGGAGGAGGAACAACTCACAACACGTGGTTCTCTCCTGCCTTCTTGCCGAGGCACGATTACAGATACAGTAGGATTTGTCACCCTACGTTAGTTAAAGAGGTCTAATAAACAAGAGTAAAACTTAATCAACTTAATCAACGTTGTACCAGTGTCTTGCACTTGAGCCAGAGTTGCTTCGATTGGCTGTAATTACATTAATTAAGGAAGGCTGCATCTTTTATTCTCCTGTTCATGCTGCTGCTGGCCCATCTGATATTGTAGTCATGCTTTCCACACACCTTGACTTCTTAGCAATGTGCAAGACAATGAACTTAACATCTGCTATGCCTGGCATGAAAATAATTGCCGTGTAGGACGTGTGCACCTCTCCCCTGTGGTGTCAGTGTTGGGAGGTGCTTTTTAAACGTGCCACTCAGCAACCTGTGCTGAAAGAATCACAAATTGTCCCACAGAGCAACATGGAGGGAGACACACCTCCCAGAGCTGTAGAAGACATGGGTGCAGTGGGAGAAAGGACCTGGAAGTATTTCTGAACCAATTTATGGCTGAAAGAAGAACAGATTGATTATGTGTATTTATGTATTGTTTTATGTACTTATAATAGTTTATATTATTTTGCTTAAGGGCAAAATACGCCCCTAGTTTTCACACAAAAAAGGTAACTGTAAATCTTTTCAAAAGAAGAAATATCTGTTTGTTTTTCTTTGTTTGTACCTATTTGCAGACATTATTGTAAATGCTCCCAAGTTTTTTAGACTAATGAGCAATCAGAGCCTTGAAAAATCTAAGAAATCTCTCCCGTTCAACACCCAGCTTCAAAGCATTAGACAAGCTAACATTGCGCCTCGCCCAGAGAATTAATTCTGCTTCTATACAGATTGGAATTAGTGCAGAACTGGGTCAAGATTGTGCGAAGATGTATATTTTATTTAAGACACCAGTAAAGAAGCAAAAAGTCAAATCCAACGGGGCAGGTGTTCTGCAAGTATCTCTCTGATGAGGTCATAGAGAGTTTATTAAACATAAAATGCATTCTAATCACTCTTCATTGGATTTAATCTCAATATACAAGTAGTCTTTTTTCATTATTTGATTTTGATTAATAAGTATAAAGGTACTAAAAAGGCATCCGGTACTGAAAATGCCATGAGAGTAATAACAACCATTCACAGAATTGACTCTCGGAATTTGAACTAACAACATACATGATCTCCCTCAATGAGATCATGTGCACTTCAGTCACTGTTATCTCCAGAGGTGCATCCTGGGAGTTTCTCAGTTTGCTGTGGGCTATCTTGGGTTGACGGATCTTTCTGGTTGAAAAGGACCAGTCAGACATGAAGGCACCTATCATTCACCATGAGGCTGCATGTCCTGTGACTCTCCCTTCGTGACAACAGCCTGTCCCTCATGTCCAGAACTTTACACCTTGGTGACTATGGCTCACATTGTTCTCTTCTCAGTCATTTTTTGGTGTCATATTGATCACAGGGATCTTGATGAAGATTTCTCCTACGCAGTGTAAATGCAGGTGTGCTTTCCTTTCTCAATGCGTGCCCATAGCTGTGGAAGGTTAGCCAACACCTCTGTAGTTGTTCCAGCATCATTTTGACTTTATGCTTTGCTTCCCCTTATCGGGGCCTGGAAAGCTTTGAGGAGCAAACCTTGTTTGAAATCCACAGGAGCAACAGCAGGAGGGCACAATCAAACGTCAAACTGTGAATTTAAAAACACGACATCCTACTTAAGACTTTTCCTTTTCTACTTCTTTGTCAAGTCAAATCTGCAACTTTTGAGATAACAGTGTAAGAGGAATTTTCGCACATATGATTTCCAGTCAATCGGCATTACAGTTTCACTGAAACTCATAACATGATAACACTCTGTGGCGAGTCACAAATGTGCCATAGTCATTTATTTGGGACAGATTTAATGTGAAACTAATACCATTTGATTATACTCATAAAATGTGCAATATTAAGCTTCTGTTGAGTTACATAAAAGAACTAGATAATGCCGTATTTTTTGTTCCTCTCAACCTCGGTTGGTAGAAGGCAGCCTGGTGTGTCTTCAGCAGTCTTCTTTGGTCATCTTCTTTTATCTCTTTTTCCTCTTTTATTTGGTTGTAGACTTTTAAAGGTTTGAACAATACCAATAATTTATGGACACAGCTGTACCATGAGCTCAAACACTATCAGAACACCGTGGATCCCTTAAATGAGTTATTTATGTAAGTTGGCTAGGTACCTCTGAATGTTGGCCCTTTCAGTCTTAGCTGAAGATGAACACAATAATTCAAACCATATAGGGATGTGAAATGGTTAAACTACAGGCTTTCAGGAGACACAGGCCAGCATGGAGAAATAATCCATTATGGTAGAGAAATATGCTGCACGCTAGCATATCTTACAACAAAGAAGAGGGGTTACAACTAATTTAAATCACTTAAGATAGAACTGTTAAAAAACAAGCATCATAAAGTAACAAATCTGTCTTTTTCTTACAACCTGTTGTAAAGTAAAGCATTTAAAATTTCACAAGCCCTCAGTTTTCACAGCAGAGTTTAATCATCTCCCATGAGATTTGGTTTCTTGCTAGAGTAACGAAAACTAAACTGGGTTAATGCATCTTAATAAAGTCTACATTGCACAGAAAAATACCTTTGGCCACTTACAGATAGGGACTTAAATGTCTACTAAGAAATATAATAATAATAACTTTCTTTAAACATTGTATAAAAATTGGTAAAGGAAGACCCACTGTCAAGACAGCGAGCAACTGCATCACATATGTTTATGTAATACAATGCTATCAGATGACTGGGTGTAGTTCGCCCACAGCCAATTGTCAAATTGAATTCCTTTCCCATTTTTACTTCATGTGGTACAGATCAGTGTCATTTAAAAACAAATATACACATCTGTACTTGGGAGTTTTGAGTGACGAATTTTATCAATCACACTTAACCCAGTCTTTATGCTGGGAACCAACTCATTATGCCTAATAACTGAAAAAAAAGCAGAAAGAAAGAAATTCATTTGGATCTGGGGGGGAAATTTCCCAGTGTAGTCAGGCAGAGCACGTTCACTCTTCCGATGGATTGAATGCCAGAGAATTATTGCACAAGAAGTCAATAGGGACCTCTAGTAATAAATTAAATAAACATATTGGTCATATCTCAAGGCACTGTAATTAATATCTAGTGCTGTCTCTCGACTCCAGGGAAATAAGGCAGGGGGATGGAGATGGGGAGGGAGCAGGACTGGACTGACTGAAGGTTTTGATATCTCTACTTCGCAGAGACGCACGTGATGTCATTTCCTAAGAAACATGATGGACTGACATCATTTCATACTGTGTTACAGTTCGAGGGAGATATTTATCTGTAAAATAATCTCTATCTTGTGCATGTGTATAAACATTTACTTAGCTTCCCTGCATCACCCTTGATGTGCTCCCCGTTTGTTAAAGGTAACCAGGTAACCAATTCGGTGAGTCATCTGGGTGTATGGGATTTTGTATATATTATTGTTTGAATAAAAGTAATAATAATATACAAACTTTGATTAACTATTGAAAAACTTCAGTAAAATACAAAAACACACACACACACACACACAAACAGTTAGCAAGGCACAAGTCATTAACGTGATATTTCAATCTAGCTGGTGGTTTGTGTTTATTTATGTACTTGCTTGTTGTAAATCCTGTTGATGAATCCTTCTGGGAGATAGAGGGACATGCATCTCCATGCTCTGCTGCAGATTCTTTGGTTTTTGTTCACAAATGCTGACATATTTTGTGATACTTTTGTGATTATTTATTTTTTTAACTAATAAAGGCAGCCTCACTCAGCACCCCTCCCCTGGTGTGAGATGGCATCTTCTGCTGTGTCTGGGACACTGGACAGCCTAGGGTATCCTTCTCAGATGGACACCAGGGGCAGCAACGCAACTGTATTCCCCCAAGGACTCTCCTTTTGAAAGGCAATGAAATGTGCAGCGCTCGTTTCAAAACCAATAGCAGTCATGAGTAATTGCTCCCAGTCAAGCCATGCTTTAGAGCGTGCCTAATGGGGCTTGTGTTCCCAATCTATGCTTAATCTATTAAGAGCCAATCTGACAGCAATTAGCATTGTATGGATGCATTGTAGTGCATCAATAAAGGAGGACCTCTTACACATAGCGGAAGTTATCAGTTTCCCCCCATTTCTGCACCCCACGAATACACACCAGACATTTATTGGTGTCAGTGCCCGACCCTGTCAGCGTGATAACTTATGTGTTTGTGTCTAGTCTGTTGTATGCTGTGTGTTATATCACTTGCCTGGCATCTCTATTACAACTCTGCTCATTTTCATATGGCAGGACCTGGAGATCATGATGGAGATCTAAGCATAAGCCCCACAATCAGACTACAGCTAGTCTCAGATACAGGCCTTCAGTATCTCTGCAGTAAGTCACGGGGGGGTGGGGGGGAGTACATCTAAAATTCCTCTGATCACGACTCAAACTTTATTTTCCATTACGAGGGATCCTGTAGAATTAAAGTGTTACATGACAACACAACCAGGTTCCCAGCAAATTATTCAGAGCTTGTCTACAGTTATTGGATGTAGACTCAAGCTTATAATAGGGTGATACATCATGACTTTAAAATTGCCTGTGAGTCTGCAATTTATCACAGGAAAAAAAGTATATGGTTTAGCAGTTGGGTGTAATTTTCAATATTTTATCTCAAAGCTACCCAAGTGGGAAATTACTACCAGGAGGTGGGTACAGTAGGACTTTAACTAAGCAAATGGAAGTTGCTCCAATTTGCTGCACGACAATGAAAAATTGTTGCCCTGACCTTTGTGGCTGAGACTAAGGTTGAAGTACATAGGACTCTGAAACACCTAGAGCAGATCACCTTGCAGCCTGTGTATACCTTGCCTGTTGTATATAGGTCCATCTAGCATCGTCATCATCATCGATTGCCACAGACCAGCAAGAAAGTCTAAGAGTTGGATATGAATAATTTAAACTCACCAACTATTATGTCACTAAGGGGATCCCGCTATCTGGAAAAAAACAGCAACACAAAATTGCCGTCCGACTTGATCTATAGGAACGACCCCTGGGCCAGGCACTGAGAGACACAAATAACACAAACGCATCTGCAACGTAAAGACGTATTTTATTTTTGTCTTTGTTTCACGTTTTCTCTTGCGGAATAAATTGAAACTACATCCCTACATCTCGACAGCAAGAAGACAGTTTCACAAATGAGTCAGTAAACTTGCCTTGAAGTCTTTGGTTCCAGTAAGATTTCAACAAACACCTGAGTAAGATGGGAATAACTGCCACCCCTCTGTCTTCCACCCATAGTCAGACGCTTTGTTTTGGGGATAATGCACGGCTCACCAAACATTAGGTACGGCTGTGTGCTCTTATTTTCTTAACTACACTCGACCCGCTCACCGACCTTGGTGTTGAAGGCCTGGGGGATTCATATGGTGCATTATTTAAAATGCAGTGCGTTTAAGAATGAATGGAAACAAAAAAACGATCACATAGCTCAGAAAACACTGAATGCAATCTAAGTAGGACAGGAGTGACGGGATCATTCATCTGCCCTTTAGATCATGTGACACCTCCTCTTCCTAGGGACCGTAATCCTATTTAATTAATTGAAATAACGAAAGGAGAGTTGGGGTGCAACTCATGCGTGGAAAAACATGCCTAATGATGTCTAAGGGAATGAACTGAAAATGCTGACGTGCTCCGACATTAACCCAGCCAGGCAGTGCATTAGGAAGACAGAAAAAAATTCTGTACTTTCTCTTTCACCGGTGCTGGGTCACAGAAAAGAGCACCTCCTCAAAATATCTGCACCTGCACATTGTCTTTCACACATATGTTCAGCACCAATGGGTGATATAACAACCAATATCCCCCTGAAGCTGTAATATCAGGTGCTGAAAGCTAAGCAAACCACCTCTCTGGAGTGCACGCCCGCCCCCCATCCCCACATCCCAGCCCTGACACGGCTCACTCCACAGCCACATGGATACTGACCCAAATTGTCATGAAATGCAGATCCAAAAAGCCTCTGAAAGAGAGATTATTATTGTTTGTTTAACGTTCTGCTTGAAAGGGTCTGGAATTCAGAGCTCCATTTCGATTTGCCCCGAAGCAATGTGGAGAACGGCAGATTGCGCTCTGTTCTTCATTTGCGATGGTTCAGGGATTTAAATTCACTGCCCCTTCCCGCTGGGCTTACATGGCTGCATTTGCTCTCCGGGTTTCCTCCAGATTGAAATGAATGAGAGGGGAAGAACAAATGAAAAAAAAGTGGTAGGGTGGGCCGACACAGCCATGCGTTCGCAGCATTTGCACATGGAGTCCAATTAACTCCACTAAGTGCATAGCTGCACTGGAGAATCCATTCATGTACAACATCAAACGTGTATTGGAAAAGGGAGCCCAGCACTACAAAATAATCTACAAAGTAAAGCAAAGTGTGTGTGTGTGTGTGTGTGTGTGTGTGTGTGTGTGTGTGTGTGCATGTGTCCAGCATCTCTCCATCTCCGCTTGATGTCAACGGGCTCTACACTGGGGCTTGCTTCGCCACCGTCCACGGTATTGTAGTCATCCGAGCCAAATCCCGTAAATGGATTACATGTGTGCCATGCGAAGCAGACGATGGGTTTTTGTTTTTGTCTGTTTGTTTGTTTTTTGTTTTGCCTTTTCTTTCCTGTTTTAATGAAATGTAATCAGCTGTAGCTGCAGCATGAAGGGGAAAATTGGAATCGTACCCAATCAACACAGAAAGACTAATCACTGCGGAGAACTTTGCAACAAGTTCGCCGTCCAACAGCCATTTGATTTCCACACGACACCCCGGCATCCAGCCCATCTTGTACATCTGCGACGATTTTTGACACTCTGAAGCCATGCGCAACGTCTCCTTCTGGAAAAACCTCCGCCCGTGAATGAGATGTCGTACAACGTGGATCTCGGCGAACTAATTAACTAACTGACTAAATAAATACATTCATGCATAAATAAATAAATACGCAGAACTATGAGCTGAGTGGCAAATATTAGCTCCAGAGATTAAGAATCGTATAAGTCTGCTGCTTGGAACGGTTTCAAGTGAAATTAAAAGCTTGTTTACACTTAGCCTTTAAGCTTTGGGGAAAGTTTTACTGGGCACAATTTGACATGCAGTGTAGATAGTGTATATGTGGAAAGAGAAAGAGAGAAAGTCTTTAAGGAGGATAAGAGAGACAGCTAATGGTGACGGGTACAATGCTCCGAAGTGTTCCAGTAATGGATTACTGCACTGAAATATGAATATGATGATTTTTAAATGCATATTTTGCAAATGCATTTCTCCTGGCCGGCAGTGCATGTATTCTTCTGTAAAGCATTCCCCTGGGATTGTGTTCAAATAGTTACTTGTTTAAGTAAACTTTACTTGAACAGATATAACAAGATTTAATTGTATAATAATATGATAATGAACTAAACTGATATGTATTCACTTTCCCTCGCCCGGAAGGGGTCTTTGCCACAAACAATGTTTTTTTCAGTGTTAGTTCCACTTAATTGGAAAGTAGGTGTAAAGTGAGAAGTGTTTACCCCAAGGACATACATTATTTTAAATTTTAAAATAGTAGAGTCATCAAAAATAATAAACCTGGGGGTGGAAGTAAAAATAGTAATTAAACAGACATTTGCAACACAGCTCTGCTGGGAATTACACAAAGCGAGTCCAAACTTTCTTTTTTTTTTATTCAAGAGCTCACGCTGCAATTAATTATTGCTTACTTGTTGTATTTGAACTGGAATCGGAGCCCCGTACGCGGACGTATTTTCAAATGCAAATTCTAATTATTTTACGCTGCGTTATTTGATCTGAGGACTGAAGTCGAGATTGGGATTAACTCGATATTGTGCTTCGGAAGAATGTCCCTCAGTCAGGGATAATAGTCTGTATTTGCAGAGGAAAATCAATATTACGGGCGTGATTACCTTAGAATTTATTTTTCTGGAAGTTAGAGCAGTGGTTCTGATCCGAAGATTGCCTAATTCTCAAGCTGTTGGCGGTCTTTCATGATCATCTGAATCAGGCTGTGCGTGGTGCCCAAGACCAGGCTACCCTTATGATTGACGGCTTGCTGTTTTAAATATATTTAGGCAGAACTGCTTTATCTTTCTTTAAGGCTCATTTCAATACAGCAGTTAATACCGTAGTTGTACATATCAGAGGAATGCTGCTGCTACAACCAGAATTTCTACAAGAGAGAGCAATTACTCACTGCAACAAGGCACTCTGATAAAAGGCACGAGGAGGACAAACTCAAAACCAGGCACGATAAAGAATGTAACACACAGAGGGATGTTATGCAGCCGAGATAGTGAATATGAATGACTCTAAACGCCTCTAATCCCTGAGAGGTTCTCGCCATCTCCTGGCCCGGTGACGTCATCCGCCCAGGCGGCATCAGACTTCTGAAATGGGATATTCACTCCCTGCGTTTCTCTGTTTCTCAAGCAGGCGTTTCTCATGCAAATAAAAGAAGAGTTGATGGAATGCACGGTGGGTGAAAATCAGACAAAGAATAACAACGGTGGAGAGGCAATTTAGCTTGTTGAAGTTGAAAAAGCATTAAGTTTAGTACTTGACTCACTTACATCTCGACCCTCACGCATTGCCAGCAACCACACACTTTACTAGCATCTGTGCTGGGGACTACCATGGCTCAGAACCCAAAATAGGCATGTGTTTTTTAAAGGGGTGAGCATCCTTCTTCCCCGATGATGAATTCAGTGATTCATGAACCCTAAAGTCAAAGAAATCGATAATCGCGCCACATTATCTGCAGCTGAAAACAGACTCGTTTTCTCCACTCTGATAGAAAAGAGAAGGGGGAAAAAAATCAATTCGAGCAAATTTCCACCGACTTCTTTCGTACAAGATGGATGGATAAGTTACTGGGGATGAATCAATTGTTGTTATAACACTTCCCACTTCCTCAGTGCCTGGGCGGTGGAGAGAGGCAGGAGAGAGGGAGGAGGTGTTTGAGAGAGAGAAAGAGAGAGAGAGAGAGAGAGAGATAAAGAGAAATAAAGAGAAAACAAGGCGAGAGACACAGAAAAAAAGACAAATTCCAGGCCAGAGTCCAAGAAACCTAGCTATCTTTTCATTTCAGGAACATTACAGAAAAGAGCAGAGTGATTGGCAACCATCTCAAAAAGAGCTGCCACCGTGGAATTGATTAAAGACAGGAGAATTATGACAGTGGGGGAATAGAGAAAATTAGTCCTGAGAGTAAAGCCACTTAAAGCGCCAAACTGGTTGTCTTTGAACTTAGCTTATTTATGTACTTATCTATCTTTTTATGTGTGGTTTTATAAGGTCATGAAAGTACCCCTCCCCCCCTGGGAGAAAGTATCTGATAAAAAGGGGATAAAAATAAAGGATGAAAAAGAAAGAAAAGAGAATAAAGGGATAACTGCAGTTATCCCAAGTAGCAATTATTCCACATTAGTGTCCTAGAGCAAGGCCAGGGAATTGTCAGAAGGTATTTTGTGTGTATTCACAGGCCTGACTCACACCTGGGCTGGGCCTTTGCTGTGGTGAGCGGGGGCTGTGAGGATCAGGTGTTCGGATAGCTCACAAGGGGTGTTGGACGTGCTTCCAGAGTGGCCACAGTGCATTCTGGGTATCTCAGCCCAGCTCTCAATTCTCATGACTGAACACTCATCTCCTGGGAGCCTATTTAAAGCCATCAACAAAAATTCAAATTAATTGGGGTAATCTCATCTGGAGGTAAATAGTCATTGGATAATTGAGAGCACCCTCTGGAACTAAAACCACAAGATACCCACAACCTCTGGAGGGCTTCAGTCTCCCCCTGCTTCCATATGACTTGGAGACTCATAGGCAACGCTCATGTTTGAGCAGCTGTGGCTTAGTTTCGAACTGCCATCCCGGGCACACCCTGGAGAATCCGTGTGCCGGCTCCGGGGAGCGACAAATCCACTGCACTGAAGATTGGGGTTTGAACTCTTTACCACGTTCAGAGGGAAGATGTCATGACAACAGGCAAATACAAGTCATGTTGCATTGGGTTGTGGGCTAAACAGAGAACCAAAAATAAATCCAGCATATGAATATAGATGAAAACCTTCCCAGCATGACTGTTAGTAAACGTCTACTGACGTCAAAAACACCAGCAGACATATATTAATTTTTGTTGTTGTTGTTGCTGTTGTTGTTTATTCTTCTCTCATAAATTGGTAAGAGGACTTTGAGTAACCTTGTTATCCTGTGGAGACATTTGAAAGAATAAACCGCCAAATCTTTGTAGTTGTTTTTCATGCATCCACATTCTACTTACTGCATTTATTTCAACATCCAAACCCCATCAGACTACCTGATTAAGATATAAATTATGCAACTAAAGACACATATTTCTTTTGTCCTGCCAGCAGAGTTAAACTGCCAGTAAGCTTTATCATTATAGGAGAGTACAGAGTTTGGTTAAATATCAACACTAATAGAAGGAAATGAAATGTCTATATGTGTTTGTTTCACTGTGTTTATCCACTCTTCCTCTGGAAATATAATTTTAATCAAGTCAGATCATTGCACGGGGCTTTCTCTTTCGGTTTGCCACGAAAGAGAAACAAACTCTGACATTACAGTATGTGTAATTAAAAAAAGGAACAGATCCTTTGGGCTGACATTGATATTAATTGGTTCATGTTATATTTCCCAATTAATTGCATTTGGCTGTTTTTATTTGGACATTGTATTTTTATGTTTTTTTTTTTTTAATCTTTTTAAATTTAGATTATCCACTGTCCCGCATTTCAGTGCCCCAATTTGCAATGGCAAATGATGAAACTGGACTCACCGTTTCTCTTCAGGAAGTTGGAGCCGGAAAAGTGATTGTCCTTTTCACCGTACTCAAAGCTGTCTGCTATTTCCTTCAAGGCCAGAATGCCAACTGCCCATCCATCAAACCCTGGGATGGGTACATAGACAATGAACACCGGAGAAGCCACAGGAGTCGCTTGATCACAGAGAACTGAGTGATATCCAGACCATTTTCTCACACCTCTCTGTGACATTCAGCCAGTTCGGTCCAAAAGACAGAAATGGCACCGGCTGATACAGAAAGGGTTCCTTCTGGCGGGGCTTTTTCCAGCCCTATTGAGATTTGATGAGTTTGTAAATGTTTTCCATCTCTGACGCCACAGACCCCCTGGTGTCCCTGTTGGTATCAAAATTTAACAAACTTTTATCTCAAGCTCTCTGCTTTTGACTCCTTGGAGAGTTAGAAGCACTATAGGCTAAACTGTTGAATTTGCAGAGAATAAGGGAATTAGAAAAACACGAAAGAAGCCTCTGTACATATGTGTTTTATATATATATGTTATGGTTTCTTTCTTCTTCCTATGCTTCAAACACTTTTACAACAGTATGCATCGTAATAAAGTCAGATTTAAACATCGATCTTAATAAATGCTTTGGTTTCTCGTCTCCTGGCGGGCTGTGTGACCAAGCGCACAGGGATAGGAGACGGATATCAAAAGGCAGCTGTTGATAACGTATTTGTAATAGTTGTTGGCCATCTTTGACACGTATTACTGCTGCTATCCTTTTGATGGGAGGCTGTAGAGACACCCAGCCTGGAGAACCCGGCCCTCTCTTATACGTTCACACACAAGATCCAGTTCAATGGGATTGAGATCCACAATGTTATTCCCCACATTTGTGACATGGTATTGAGGAATTGGTTGACGTGTACAGATCAGCAACGTCAAGATCCTTCTGTTGGGTTGGGGTATTTGTGTTCAGGATGTCACAGTACGTATGGTGTAGAACCAACCTCTACATAGCACTGGCATACGATTTCTGATGCAGTACAAAACAAGAGCAGGAAGTCTTTCCTTGCTCAATATAGTCTATGTTTCCCATTCGTCACAATGCGTCTGTCATGCTTGGGCTTTAAAAGTGAGAATCATGCAATTTTAAGTACTCCTGTAAGTAGAATCAATTAAAACAAAACAAAACAAACATGTATAGCTCTGAGCTATTTCCTTTCATTCTGTACATTTGTTTTAGCAGGCTCCCACATTAATCCTACGAGACTCGCATGGAGTCTCGCATTGAAAGGATGAATTTAAAACAGAGTGCATCTTTCAGCTCCACGCTTCCTCCAGAAATGAAAACAGAGAGTCTTTCTGCAGAAACAAGTGGCAGTATTCATGCAGTCATTTTCTTTCTCTCCGTCCTGCTTTTTTTTTCTTTTTTAAGGAACTGGCATACTGTGTCTTAAAAGGACCCAAAAAGTGTATTTTCAAAGCATTGAAGAGTCCATTACGGAAACACAGTGGTCTTTGGAGCTGAAAATGAACCTGCTAATTCACACATCAATGAAAGCCCAGTTGAACACACTGTAAATGGGTTCTTTTAGCTATGTGCCTTGACTCGACATGTCTCGATGTAGCTCGACGCTTGCTCTGATGAAAATTGTTTTCTCTTTAGTTCTTCTCTGTGCCTAAAAGTGTGGCTAAACTGAGCAAATACACATGATGGAGAATTCCCCTTTGCACAAACTTTCTGAAAGGAAACGGAGCACAGACAGTTCTGATCTCTGTGACATTTGGGTAGGATTTCACGGCTTACTGAACACTTTGAAACACAGCTGCCTCTGGTGCATACCATCGCTAGCTCCTTATGTTACAAGTGAAACTTAATTTACACATTTTCTACAAGGTACCTTCCTTTTTATAATCAATTTGGTCATGAGGGTATAACAAATGGTATAAACCAAAATTGAAACACCTCCAAAAACCACTAAAAAAGGAATACTAGTACTAGTGGTTGCAGAACAAATTGAATTAATTTATATTATCGTTAATTCTTTCATGTCAGCAAACATAACATGGATACTGGAAGATGAGTGTTAGAACATATATGTATTTGGTGATTCATGAGAAAACTATGGGAAACAATGTGCCTTTCCTATAGCAGAACACATATTCCAATGGGCTAATTCACAAAACAAAATTGTTATACTAAGAAGAAAAAGCATCACAGGACTGTCTGCTTTAAACTCACTTTATACAGATAACAATAAGATGATGGGGTACAGTGGAAATAACACAATGTGATGTTCAAGCCACAGTGAACAGACAGAATTAGAATTAGGTCAGATGTGCAACAAGTATGAATCATTGTTTGACCAAGAGGATACTGGAGTGGATGCCAGGATCTGTCTCCGGAAAGACTTTGAAATGCAATCAAGGTAATATATATGTGTGTGTGTGTTTGTACTAAAGAACACACATTATATACTATACATTGCCACTACCTTTATTGACAGTCTATATACTAGCCTGCAGGTGCTCAAGTGAAGGCAGCTACTTCATCACTGAACAGTCACTCGCCGAGCAGGCTGCAATATGCAAATGCAGATGCCGTTCCATTCAGAGTGACTAATTTGAGCAAAACACTTGAAAGTGGTGGGCTTGAAAGTGCTGTAAACACCGTTCTCTCTGCAGATGAAGCCACGCTACCTCAAACAGAAGTCCAAGATCTCGATTACTCCCAAAACATATTGCTATGGCCAGCATGACCAAAACCCCAGGGTTCCCAAAAGACTGCATGTTGCTGCTGTTAACAGGCCTGCTGTGCAAATTTCATCAGTTTGTATTTTGAGGCTGCCTGTTGTGTAAGATGGATGGTCCCACTGTCTATTAGTGTCAGTGTAGGCAGATCATTGGCATTGTTTGCTTCCAAAACGGGGCGTTGAATTCACAAGCAATCTATTCTTAGTCCTGCCCTGTAGCATGCAGAGAACCTGGAAGGAAAACTAATGGTGTCAATGCATATTTATGTATGTATGCAATTTATATTTCTATTTATTTATTGATTTATTTGTATGTTTTGTTTTAGTTGCAAAAGCTCCCACTGAGGTCTCGTCGCCTCTATTTCATGCAGCAGTCACAGTGAGTTAAAGGACCTTGACCATTCCCTGCCTCTGTGCTTCTGCACGCAGTGTGACACAAACCAAGCAACATGCATGTCACATACTTTTGCCTATTTCTGGATCCATTTGCACCTTGCCAGCGCAAAAGGTGACTTATCCCTCCTAGCTTCATAATGTGTTAGCTCTGGTAGACATGAGAAGCTTTTTACTAATACAACTCTTCAAGATGCTCAAAGACGACATGCACACAGACTGTGAAGGACAAACCAGGAGGCAGACCGGAGTGGTGTTTTTCCATTGCTCTCCTGTGTACCTCACGTTCAGTGTCCTCTGTCTGTCTAGTCCTGCCAAGAGAGATGCTGCTGCCAGGGGCATGCTAACCAACCTGCAATTTAATTAAATGGAGCACGCCAAACAGAATGGGATTATCAGATTTCTGAAACAGGTGAACGGTGAGATACGTATGTAGACTCGGGATCAGGCTTTCACTGGCTGGAGTAGTCATCCGCACATGGTGTTTTCTAGCAGATTGTGTTTGTTTGTTTTTTACTTTATTGCCAGAGCGAGAAAGGATCCACTACATTGTGGATGTCAGCATAAAATGATGAAGGTGCACATCTAACACAAAGTGCCAGGTGTTTGTGTATATTTAAGATTGTTTTGGGAAATAGGTTTTGCCCCAGTGGAAAGACAGAACAATTGCTGTAAGACCTTAAAGCTAGCACCAAGTGGCACTAATAGCTGAGTCAAACTCCACTATTTAAGACTATTTATTTTCCTTTTGTGTAGGGAGAAGGGGAATGTATGGAAGCTCTGAGGATGGGGAATTTTCTATGCTTCTCTCACAAGGAAATTCCGGTCATATATGGGCATCAGGAATTAAAGGTAGGAAATCGCTAATGGCTTTCTCCCTCTTATTCAAGCCTTGCTACACCAGAAAACAGAAGCTCATAGACTCAGTTTTAGCTCTTATTCATTATTCAGAGCATGTTGGGAGTCGCGTATGCTAATTAAAATTTTATAGGAACCAATTTCCAGGTGGACTGATTAGTGAAAGCAAATTGTTTCACCGTCCAAAATAATTCCTGTCTTCCATGCCCGTTCCTTACCCTCCGTTTGATGAACACGGCCTCAGAAAACCAGTCCGCTGTTCCACTGTGCCCAGACGGTGGCAGGAGTCCAACCTGGCAGGCACGTCGTTCAGGCACTAACTTACACTGGAATGGTGTCAAGTGGAGGAAAAAAAAACAAAAAAAATACAGAACTACAACAATAACAAAATAAACTCATTTACCTGGGTGTGTGTATATATATAAATAATGCAAAACAATTTTATTTCAACTTCAGATTTCAATAGCTACTCGTTTCCAAGAGGGCTACATTAATATGGATAGAAAGCTGTTGATGGCCACACAAACAACTGTTGCACAACCTGTGTCCTTCTCTAATTCTGCCCTGAAAAATCACATATATATGCAACTACTAACAAAAACAATAACAACTTAAGAAAGAAATTGCACTATTTAGCAATGTATCTCCACAGGTAGGACAGGTGAACTGAAGTGCATTGGTGTCTTGTCCGTGTGTCCTCCACAATGTGTTGACGGTGTCTTGCTGTGAGGAGGGGGGTACCCCTGCAGGTCTCCTAGCATGTAACCTCTCAAGCTTTGCTGGAGATGTGTGGCATTATTGTACCTGCTCAGGAGGGCACCATTTGCCACGTGCCAGTCATCGGTCTGGCCTGTGCATCTTGGACATTCCTGCTGGCTCTGAGCCACTCTTTCAGTGTCTCGGTGCCTTATCTATAGTCAGCTGATAATGATCAGTGCAAGGTCAAGTTGTCCTAGTGACTTTGGTGCCATTCTGCGCATGCAAGGTGCCATCGCAGTACAACACAGGGCGCATGGTGAGCTTGACCGTGTTTCCGGAGCAATGAGCACTGAGATTCGGTGAGGGAAATAAGGCAGGCGGAACGAGCAAGGGTCAGAAGGAGCTGCTCGGTGCACAGCATGAACTATAAGAATAATTGAGCATCCGCATATGAAAACAGCAGGATACGTAAAAGTCTTGTTTGCCGCTGTGTCTTGTTTAGGAACTGACGCACCACAGCAAATGATTCTCAAGCCACACACTTGAGAATAGCATAAAATGTATTTATATTTCCCACCGTCTATTTCTACAGCTCCATCATTAGCCCTGCTTTTCTAGGTTGTATTTCAGAGGCGTATTGAAATGTAAAACATGAATTGGCGTACCCGTAAGAGCGGTTGTCTGCAATTGAAAATATAATAAGGACAATTCTACAGTTACGAAGTAACGTGTGTACATCAGAAGTGTAATATTGCCAGAATCTTTTTTTTTGTTTTGTTTTTAAATAAAACCTCAACAAGTGTATTTCCTTCAGATATATCCATGCAGTACCTATCCATCCACATAAATATGGCTACCTAGAAAGATAATATATATTTACATGTTGCCAAATCAGATACACAAGTTCATAGGTGGCGTATCTCGAGAATTGGTTTGGCCATTCAGTGCAGGAAACATTTAAAATCAATCAATCTGTCCTTCTACAGCCCACTAAAGGGTGACTCTGTAATGAACCGAATCGCCCTGCAGTGAATCGGCACTGTGGGCGACTAATGCTGATATACAGTGTCACCACGGAGGCTAATGGCATGTGGTCCTCCTGTTTTCTTTTTAAAAAGATGTTTCACAATTCATGTTCCTATTTATGCCTTACACAGTCAGTCAGTCCCCCATGTGCTATGCATGAGCACAAGTGACAGTTTTATTGCCGAGTAATGATGAGAAAGGCCAAGCGTGTTTTGTTTGTCAGTGTGCAGCGGGGAAACACAGCTGTACCGCAGTGCCATCAGAGACACTGTCTTTCAGTGGTGGGCAATCCTCTCAGGCTGCAGAGATGATCATAATTTCAACATCAATGAATAGTGCTTTTCTTTACCCTTGGGGAATTACTTCACTGATTCGGCTGAAAGGGGAAATGTTGGTAGCCCCAACGGAGAAAACCCAGGGCAGGGCACGGGCACCCCTATTCCTTCAGATGGTGCCATGGGGAATTTAATGTCTAGACCTACTCAGTAGCACTGATCACACACAAAGAAGTGTCTCTTATTCCCATAGCTGGAGCAGTGGTTTTGGAATATGTTTTCCAGGGGGAACATAGCGGCCTAGGACACCACCAAAACCACAGTACTGACCGTGCTGAACGTTTGAGGTCTGATGAGATCCAGCCCAATGGTGGGAACCACTGAGAGACTGGTCTTGTCTTGTTACAACCTGGGTGCCCTCCAAACGCCAGTCTCTACCTGCTGATGCCATTAAAGTCATGTCACTGGCATCGCTAGACAGTCAGGGAGATAAGAACAACAATGCTTGGCAATGCACAGACCACAGAGCGCACACGTGCAATTCAGATCATCAGTCTAACAACAACCTCAGGGCGGAAACGTTTTCGAGTGTGCGGATATCGTTCTTATTTTTGATGCACACTTGTAGCCATGTCTTAAACGGCATACGTTTGTCTGCCGTCCAGGAGCAGACAACAAGCCCAGCTTCTGAGAGCTGATGAGAATTAGACTTCAAGGTGTTCTAGCAGCTGGCAGGGAAAGAGGCTCTTGTTCTCTCTCGGCGTTCGCCCCCTGGTCTGTGGAGGCCGGAGCAGAGAAACAGAGGGAGTCTCTGCCCACAGATTGGTGTTTGTTCTGGCTCGGTGCTGGCAGTCGAGCAAAAGAAAGGGACACGCACTCGCTGAAGAGAGCTTCCCTCTGTGCTGTGTGGGTGTAGCAGAAAGAGAGGAAGGCTCTTAAAATGGCACACATGCAGCACATAAGAAAGGAAAAAATTTAATTAAAAACACCGGCAAAAAAATAAAAAATTAACCACGCGTCCGTATTCACATTCAAAAGGTGGGGAAACAGGGGGTGAGCTGATGGCAAGCATTTGCACCATAATTGCTATTATTAACAGACGAGGAGGAACCGCACATGGTCTGTGTGTTTAATTGGAACATCATAACATCATGCTTACCCTGGTTTGCAAAGTGCTCATTCTGCAGCGTTGAAGTGGCATTACTCACTTGTCACTTGCAAGTCATGATTGTGATTGCTATTATTAGCGGTAGCATGAGAAGAATGACAAACAGTTAATTGCCAGGTTATAGTGCTGAAGCCCTGACAGCTCCTTAAAACACAAATCACACAATGCATAACGCTCAGAACAAATACCACTACTAGTATCATTACTACTAGTATCACCACTACTACTTCTACTACTACTATTTAATTTCCTTTGACATTTCATGAATCACAGTAAACAGCAGTAAAACTAAGACTGCAGAAGTGGTTACTGGAGAGTGGAAGGCTAAATTACAAGGACACACACAGGGGTAAACAGGACATTCATCCCAATGTCAGACAAATGAGCCGGTAGATTCAGTGGCTGAGCAGATCTCTAAAGCAAAGAGAAACCCATGGAGCAGACCTCTCATGGGTTGTGCAGCAGACGCCCAACAGCAGCGAGGCATGAAGAGCAATAGTCATTTGTGTCGCCAGGCTTATTTATTTAGTTATCTTGCTTTTTTTCCCCCTCTCTCTCTCTTTTTCTCTACCGTTTAAGGTATATAAAGGCAAGGGAGGTAGAAATGAAAATTGTATTGAAAAGCTTGGCCCTACGAGTCTCTTCTCATAACAGAGAAGTAATGAAATTGTGAAGCACTCAGTACAACCTTTGTGAGACAGTGAACAGGCCGAGTCTGATGAGGTGTTAGTAATGGACCGGCACAATTAATAGCTTAGGAGTTTACCAGAGCGGGTAATACATGCGTTTAAAAGTCTGCAAACTCTGCAATGAGACAGATAATGGAGATAGCAAAAAGCCTTGTCCGGATGAATGTAGGATCACAGTGTCCTCAGGTTTTAGTGCCCCATTTCTGTGACCAAGTGATGAAGCAACACCACAGTCAAAAATTATGATTTTGCTTCGATCTGTCAATTTTCAGATTTCAGGGTACTTTGTAAATATAACCTCCAAAGTTTCATAAAACGTACAAATAAACCTTAAATAATGTATACAAATATGTATTTTTTATCATTTTATACCAACTCCATCAACTACAGCTCATATAAAATTAGTCTTTGCTAACATATTCATGTAGAAGTTTGACCGATATTTTTAAAAGTCTCCATATTGAGTCATACATCACTCGAAAGCTTGTTTTCTGGAGTAAAACATTATCTGGTAAAACATTATCATATGTGATATTTTACTATGTAGTTGTAATGATTTGTGCTGAACTAAGAGTCAGTTCCTGGAATCCGATTACAGTTCCTGTAATTGTATTACAGCCATTTTCTCAAAACGACATGTTTCCAGTACGCCAAGTCATTTTCCTCACCCTTCAAGACAGGTAGATCTACATAATTTCACATACTGGTTCTTAGATCTTATAGCCAGACATTTAGAGAGGCTTTTTTATATCTCTTGTCATTGTGATTTTATGTGGCATTTTATCAGTAAATATATGAAAGAAATGGGTCCGGCATACATATGAGTGGTGTTTCTTTAATAAATCCATAAAAAACAATATTTTGGTAAACCGTTCTGAACTGTGATATGAGTAAAAAAAAAAACCACTTGACTGTGGTGTCTGACCTTAAAAATAGAAAGTCTCCCAAAAATCACGTTTTGCGGGAAACACATCAGAATGTTCCGGAAGGCAAACAGAACCTAGATATTCCTGACTCTACTCTGAAAAGTAGAAAAATGTATGCCACTTAATCACAGCATCATGAAAAAGAAGAGAAGTAACTGCACACATGCCAACAAACCTTTTCTTTACTGCTGATGCATAACTACTGCATTTGCCTGAGTACCCTACATTTCCTGAACAGACTCTGTGGGACTCCTTCAGAAATTAAGTGTCTTGTCGTGAAAACAGAAGACAGGGCCTATCATAAGAAATTAATTTTCAGATGAATTTTCTCAGAATACATTAGTTTTCCGAATGTCATGTATACTTAACTAAATGTTCAAAAGCGTCTTTGATGTACAACTTCAAGGCGCGTGCACCAGGAATATAATCAGCGGCACTTTACATGCCTACATATATAACGCTGAGACTCGGAGGTCTGGAGACCGTATCACTTTGCCCATACTTGTAGTCAGCTCAGGTTTGAAGCAGAGCACTTTCATTTTGGCAGGTTTTGCAGCAGCCACTTACAAGGTTGTCATCAATGCTGACCGCATAGTGTTGGTCACAAATATCACAATCAATTAATCAGGGGACACAGAAGCCTTTAACAAGACAACGGCTTCTGAAACGCAAATAACCTCTGCAAACTAACCCATCACAGGTGGAAGGGGGCGTGGCTTATGTGGCATGTACATACAGCATGCTGAGGGTGCAAATTGAGAAACAAAATACATTATTTATAGAAAAATATTAATTATACATCCTTGCCCAACTTTTTTTTATATATTTTTTTAGAAGTGGCCAATCAATTCTTTGTCTCTTTTTGTAGCTACAGGCGTGATTTTCTGTCGAGTCCCTCGGTGTATGTTCTCATTCCACAGGTCATATGGCTGGAAGGAGCCAAGCCTGCAGCACATTAGTACCTAGAAGGATGTTTTATGTGTGTCAGATCTGCTTGGATGCACACATCAGGTACTGATAAACCTCCATAGGGTCCTGACAAACTCCACGTTAGAGGAACATGGAGGGCACACAAAGACAGACGGCCATGTGCAAAACCCATTCAAGCGTTTTGGCAGGTCCTGAGGGGGGTCACGGGGTGCAGCGCCTATTGGAAACAGAAGACTGGTGAATAGTCTTGACATGTGACAGCCGGCACGCCGCAATAGCTATGTGTTTCCATAAGGGAATCGTCTATGAGACTATCAAAGATTTAATTTAGTCGACGTACACCACAGCTCTCTCTACCAAAAAAAATGAAAGATAAGAAAAGGAAAAATGAAACCAGCACTTTACTTCTTGCTTAATGGGTGATTACTTACATTTTGTAATTAGGGAAATGGAATTGATTAGAATTAGAATTAATTGAATACCTCATCTACTGGCCATCATTTAGAATTCATAATAAAATGTCAGGAGTAGACAACTCTGAATTAGATCACTAGCTTTCACCCAATAAAGTATACATAGTCCATCCACTTCACCCCCCGCCAACCCCCAAAAAAAGAGCAAGGATCTAATTTACCCTAGCTAGACCTACGCCCTCTCTCAGTGTCTATGCCCTGCATCTCCATTTGTACACCTGCTTCCAAGTCCCTGCAACCCACTGCAATATATATCTCACCTAATTCCAACAATGAGCTGTTCCTTGAGCTCAATTCTCCATCTTACCCAGCAGTCCCGATGACCCAGCCTTTCACAAGTCAAGCTGTGGCTTGTCCACTAAAATCCATCACTGTCGTTCCCAGCCCTTTCACACTGAGCCATCTCAGATCCCTTCCCAACTCCTCACAAATGCCCACACCCTCGTCCAGCCCCTCACCCCCTTCCCTGCCACTCAGAAAGGGGTTCGCCTCACACCATTCTGGCAGATGCTCCACTGCAGCCATGTATGCAGACCCAAACCCCCCTGCAAATCCACTCTTCAGTGAAGCCCAAGCCCTCAATCCCCCATTGGCCTGCTGCCTCCCAGTCCTTGCATCTGCTGCCCAGTGACCAACCTCCTCTACCACATCCTGCATCCAGGTCGCAGCCTTGTTTCTGTCACTTTTTAAAAAACCCTGACCCCAGAGCATTCAAGCCCCTCTCTGAACTCTGTTTTTCACTACCTACCATGATATCCTCTGTTCCCATTTCCCCACTGTTGTTGCAAACTCAATGTCAATCATCCTCAACCTGGCTGGCAAAAGCTGACATATCCAATGCAATATACTCAGCGTATGGCATCTTTTTGGTGTCCATGGGTGAAAATAATTTGATTACAAAAAAATCATTGTAGTCGATTCTCCCTCCTGCCCCACCTGCTCATTCCCTTACCACCCTGGTGTCCATGTTTAGTCATCTCGGCGTGCTTCTCAGCAGGGAGAAAACCCTTGGACCAATCTCTCGCCTGGAATTCTTGGCTAGCATTCTCGACTCCCACTCTTTCCACGCATCCTTCACCCAAGAGAAACTCACCCGCGTCATCTTGTGCCTAGCCACCTACTCTCAGTCTCACCACTGCTCAAAGTGGGAGCTGGTCTCTCTTCTCAGATCCCTTAACTATGCCATGGGCATAATTCCCCAAGGTTGATTTTTCAATTCTCATCTGTCAACACTCCTGTAGCTTCCCTTCATCACCATGTCACCTTCGATGTCACCAGCTGCATTGCTGAACTCAAAATGTGGTGACTTCTTTCTGCGGCAATGGAACGGCAACGC
This sequence comes from Amia ocellicauda, assembly GCF_036373705.1. Lineage (NCBI taxonomy): Eukaryota > Metazoa > Chordata > Actinopteri > Amiiformes > Amiidae > Amia > Amia ocellicauda. The sequence goes on along the minus strand of NC_089858.1, from coordinate 34,008,549 downwards.
CTTTTTTAACACTGACTGCATACTGTCACATGAGGACTTTGAGCTCTTCATGGACGCTGTCCCCTCCATTGGATTCAGGGCATATTACTGGGGGAAATGGTTCGCCACCCCTTGGTCACCCAAAATCTTTCAGCTCCCCACCTTAGATTCTTCTCCAGCATTATGTTAGCTTAATCCCATCATCATGGTTGCACTTCTTTGGGGCTCCACCTGCACACAACAATCAATCATTCATTCAGATAAATTGGACTGTTTAAATGCCTGACATCACAAACCAATTAATGATCCATGCGCAACATTCCCAGTCATTAAACATTATTGGTGACTGTCTTTCTCTTTTGCAATTTCAGAAATTCAGATCCTTGGCTCCAGAAGTAGACCTGTTCCCTTCTTATTCTCACCTAATATTTCTATTAATCACTCACTGCACCCCTGGCTCCTTTACTCACTAAACAGTATCCTCTTTGGCCTTGCCCTCTGAACACTCAGATCTTACTGGTCAGCCTATAATATTGTCCACAATTTCCATTAATCATTCATCAGTTATTTACACTGCCATTCACAATCTCAGAGTTTCCTCCATTAAAGTACATTCATCAGCATTCACTTCTTTTATAAATTGCCACAAGATGCATTGTACCCTCTCATCTCTCGCCCTCAAATAAACCGCCTCCTTAAAAGAATAAAAAAATCCGAAACACCCTTTCCCCATTCTACCTGACAATTAACACTAGCACACACACGCACTATTATGACAATCAGAAATGGACACCGCTCACATACAATCAATCAAACTCCCCATGCTTCCATTCTACTAGCTTTCTTCAGTTTCCTGAGTTGCTCTGAATTCTCCACCTCGCATTTTGACCCCCTCATTTTTCCTTTTGTATCAGACCTCCTTCCTCACTCCACAGACTCCATAATATTTAGTCTCCAATTAAGTAAAGGAGATCAATCAGGAAAATATTACTTCATTTACTATCTCAAGTTAAGCTCGACTCTCAGTCCCAATGAACCTCTCATCTCCTTCATGCAATTCCGTTACCCCCAAATAGCCAAACCCGCAGACACACTGTTCATTGATGAAAACAGACACACAATAACTCTGCATTGGTTCCTGCATCGTCTTCATCAAATTCTCACCCAAGCTGATTTTGTGGTAGAACAATAACTCAACAAGAAATCCCAGACTACATCATCGTATAATTCTCCCGCTTGACATCGGAAGCTTACCAAACATACATTAGATCAGATATTAGGGATATCAAACAAGCACGTCTTAAACTATATGCATCATTTCCTTGTTGGCGGTACAGAAGTCTGCTTGGCTCTTTTTGGGGGTTCGGCAGTCTAGGCACGGCTGACAGACCATCCTTCCCTCAGTCAAGTGAGTAAAGCCAAATCTCATTACAATGAATCACACACACCAATTACCACTGAACTGCTATTACTGGATTTGCCCCTGGGAGAAATTCTCCATATGGGGGTGATGAAAACAGAGGGTCTCCCAGTTTTCATTCCAACTGAGCTCTTAATCACAGAGCTTAACTACTGATGTATTGGGACCTAGTTAACCTTTAAGCAAGACAGGGTAAGAAAAGCTTGGAATCAAACTGGAGGAGGTCGGTTGGCACTTTCTTTGTTTGGTTTTGATTTTAAGGAGCTAATTGATCTTCTGAATCTCACCCAGATGTTTTCTGAAAGAACCCAGCAAGCTCAGCTTCAACCTCTTGGCTGGGCAGCTCCCTCCAAGGCCCTCTCCTCTCCCTGTGAAGCCCCATGAAGACAAGAGACATGTAGGAGAAAACTATGGGATTTGACTCCGAAAGACCATAGTGCGGGATATCCCTTCAGAGAAATTCTGTGGGCAAAAAGACGAAAGGTGTGTAATGAACAACTCACACATAAAAGCATGCTTCCGCTTTGCTCCTGGCTAGTTTGTTGCCATGTTATTTAACCTAACCTCCTGTGCAAGAGCAAGAAGCCTCGATACGGCACAGTGTTTATGTAATGAAAACAGGGAGAGCGAGTGGGACATTCTAAGTGAGTGGGAGGATAGATTGTATCTTTTATTTTTTCCACAAGTACTGTATTAACAGTAATGTATTGCTTGGAGTTCTCGTGTGGTAATTTAAACAGCATCAGAGGAGCCCTGTATGTAGATGTATTTTTTTAATGTATTTTTAGTTTGTTCGCATTTTGCAGGATTTATCCAGATCCATTTTAGCCCTCAGTAACTCTTGTGCAATCTCTTGTGAGCCTCATGTTGTGAATGAAATGAAAATAGCAATAAATTAAGCATTGGCATCGGCAGCACTTAATGTGAAAGGCTTTTTATGTGAGGTTATTGATTGGTTATTGTTTTACTTCTTTATTTGTTTATTTATCTATTCTTACCAGTTTGATTTGAAAAGATAGCATCTCCCTTTGTGATTCATTGATTCAGAAATACAGATACTATAAAAACCTAAGCATGCATATGTGACTCATAGAAATGGCTTTGAAGTGATTCTTAGTAGGGTGCGTGTTGTAGCATCCACAATAACCTCAGCTTAGGTTAATCTATAATGGTAACCTCAGTTTAGGTTTTGCGTTTCATTAATGTAAGGATATCTACCATTTTGTTGAAAAAGATACACACATATATATATATATATATATATATATATATATATGAACTTATATATGATGTTGTTGTTTTTGTTTAGTTGTTTATAAGAAATTCAATGCAATACAATTGTAATACAACAAATCAATTTTTTCTATGTATCTATTTTATAAACTAGCCAGTTTATTGATTGTTTGTTTGTTCTTTAGTTGTGTGCAACAATAGTAAAACAGATCAGTTTTGGGTAACCCCGTGTCGGTGGTAAGATCGGCATCGAGAGAACATTTGTCAAACTGTCGGACCGCGAGGGAGGTGACACCGTAGACAACAGTGGGCTCAGCTGGACGAAACTGGGAAACCGGGTTTGCTGCTGTGTGAACAGTGGCGGAAATGTTGATGGTTTGCAAATAGCTGTAGGATGTCTTGTGATGAATGAATAAGAAACACAAAGCCCTGGAGTGTACGGCTGCATGTATGCGCAATCGCTCAAGTCTGCAGTTCATGTGTTGATGTGCTCCATGTACGGCTGGGTGATGGAACCGGGAGACAACAATGTTTTTGCTGAGTATTGTAGTATTATGCTAAGTATGCTAAGATTTTTTTGTTTAAATCCAGAATTAATTAGATAAATGAATAAGGATGCTGTGTGACTGGAGGCCGGCATCTTGCGTAAAATAACATTCTATCAATGTAAGCTATGCATAAATGCAAGAGGTATGCGATCAAAAACCATAAATATTAACTGCAAGATTGTAATAAACAATCAGTAAGCATTTGTTCCAAGGCATGAGTTCTTGTTTTTTTTCTTGCAGTACACTACTTGTCAGAAACATCGACGTTGACACAAAGTGTTTTTTCTCTCTCATAGTTCACACACAATTTTGTTCTCAGCTTCTATCCACAGCCTCTTTCTGTTATGTTATGGCATTAGATAGTAATGTCATGAACACCAGAGGAATCTAAGATGTTGATTAGTTTTATATTTTATTATTTTTATTTTTATTAATTTGAATTTAAAAAAATAATCCATCTGTGATGGGTTGTGTTTTTTGCATTTTTGATTGTTGGTTTGTTTGTTTTTGTTTTTTGGAAGCCACATGTTTTAACAGGCTCTTTACAAGAAAATTATAAAAAATTGTGTTTGTTAGCATGTGGGCGGCTGGTGCCTCCCTCCTATACAGCTGTCTGAGTGGCCTTTACACAGCCAGGTTTGGTGTGTCACCAACACTGCATGTGTTCTTGCCAGTTAGTGGGCCTGCTTGTTTTTTGTTTTTCCTTCAAAAACATGGATCTCAAATGAATACAAGTGAACAGTCAGAGTGTCCTCCCCATATGCCTCCAAATCACATTGCTCCCACACAATCACCAGGCATGTGAATTCCATCCCCGGCTGCAGGATCTTTAGTGGCACACACACACACACACACACACACACACACACACACACACACACACATATATATATATATATATATATATAGGTTTTTGTCAGGCACCTGGATGTACACACAGGGTTTCCTCCTCATTAGAACTCTCCATACTGTGTTTATTTGCAAAAGTGGATGAGCAGAGTGTGCAGAAGTTTGGGGAATTTGAGAGGTGCTGACATGCAACATTTTCAATTTCCCTATATATACATTAATTCACTTATGTATGTATATATGTATTTTTTTTAATATATATATTTTTTTGAGGTGACTCAGTAACCCTTTACGGATTCCTGGGGTTTTTCAAATAGTGAGGTAGGAGAAAGGAAATCAAAAGGGGATAATCAAAAATATCCAGTGCAACAGGGAAGCTGCTAATAATAATCCACAAAACTGAGTCAGAGTGCATTTCAGCCGAGCCTGAGCTACTGTTTACAGCTTGCTGCAAAATCACTAATGATGTGACTAATCAGCATTAAAAACACAGCAGCCGATTACAGTTCTTTAGGTAGACTAATATCTGCAAAGTGTCTCTTAACCGCACTGGCAAGTGAAAAGATTAAGGCCCACATAGACATACTTTTTCAGTTCAATTAATGGTAAAACCCCATGGTTGCTTTACATAAGAAATACAGCTGAGTGCTTGTAAGCTGGGATTTTATTTGTGTTGTTTGCTTTATTTTTCTATTATCTCGTACAACATTAGCAGACTTGAGCTACAAGACGCTGACAATAAATACTGTGTAAAGCCCCCAGAGACCTATATGTCCTAAGAATAGCATTGTTGCTAGGGAGAGAATGGAGGAGTGTGACTTAAACTTGCCAAAAACTTGCTATTTGTTTTTCTACCAACCACCATGCATATTGTTGCATTGCATGTATTTAATAAAACATGCTTCTCAGTACTGATGCACAGTTAATTCCTCTCCCTGCCACTGCACGGGGCAGGTGGTGCCGGCGTTGTCAAGCGATGTGAGCTGATTTATGCACGATGAAACCGGGGGGACTGAGGAGCAGCTCGAGACCAGGATGCCATGAAAGACCTTCAGTGAAACGCTGTGGAGTTCTGCTCCCTGCCGAGACTGTCCCGCCATAAAACAATGATCACCGTAAATTGCTCCCATAATTCCTCAGTAGTTAAATTTAACAGTATATAGTGTTATGATGGGAGCCTTTTCACCCATGAAATTAATCTAATCTGTTTTCATTTATATGTTAGTCGCACAGATCATGAACTTTGGTTATAAATAAATACTACCATAGCTTGAAGTATGAACTAGATATCTTTATTATTAGTAGTAGTAGTAGTAGTAGCGGCAGTGGCAGTGGTATTCATATTTTAGTTTGAAAATAATATACATACAGTATATGCATATATGTCTGATGCAGTGCTTGTAATTGAGATGCTTTTCAGCTCTCATATATCTGTTAATTTAATTTAGTCATCCACAACTGAGCCCCTACCTTTACAAATGATTAAACTGTACGTACACACATGATGCCTCTATTTAAGTGTTGACATGGATTTAAAGAGTATAGCTTTTTCTCTAGTTTTTTTTATTCCCCATCAACATCCATTCACTTTATTTGGTTTGCATCTTTAATTTAAAGAACATTTCGGTTTTCATCTAAAATATTCAAACTGGTTAGAGTATCATCAAATATATAAATAAATACATTCAAATGGAAGATACAAATACAAAACAGAGTTTTCTGTTTGGAATAAAAACAGGCATGGGGCTGCTCGGGGCAATAGTTTGTAGTCTGTCCCCTTCCAATTGTCCCACTGTCTCTGTGTCACTGTCCATTTATCCCCATCCAACTGCCCCACTGTCCAACTCTCCCCATCCAGATGTTCAACTGTCCCTGTCCAACTGACCCCACCCAATTGTCCAACTCTCCCCATCCAGATATCCAGCTGTCCTTGTCCAACTAACCCCATCCAATTGTCCAACTATACAACTGTTCCTATACAATTGTCCAGCTGTCTACATACAACTGTTTGAATACAGAGGATACAAGACATCTACTTTTCATGTATGGCACACCAATCTCCACTGTTTAACTTAGTCATAACTGACATATTTACAGGTAGTCTGTGAAGTGTGTGCTAATAATGGTTTCAAACCATCGAGTGCAGTGTACTTGACTTCACTTACTGCAAGACATTCGGATCTCTCACTTTCTGATTTGATTTTCCTGCTCCGACCTCAATCTCTAATCTGCGATACAGTGAAAATTATATTATTTATTTAATTTAAATGCGATTCTTTTTTTTTCCTAATCTGCTTATTACAAAAATAAAAAGTCCCCTCTTCTTTTTTCTTTCTCGTGTCAGTATATCCTGAACTTTTTCACTGCTGCTCCAGGCGGCCACAGGAGTACAGAGGAGACAAATTGTCGCTCATTGTATGACATGATTGAAATTTGACCCCAAAGCAAAGTATCTGCTCTGTACAGATCTCCTTATCTGTACCACCGGTGTCTCCTGTGCCGCTCTATAATTATTCGTTCCATGGGGTAGAAAGACTAACCACCCTTTGGACCAATGTAATCAGCACAGAGATGGCGCTCCCTCGAAAGTACTCTGTCATCACTCGAAGCAAGTATTAAGCATTCACAGAAAATAATAAAATGTCACCTCTTACTGGCAATAGGCTCTATATTGTATCTAGTAAGCTGATTAAATACACAAAACTAAAGACTGCATTTGTAAAGGGGTTATTTCACTCAACAGGGTTATAGGAGTCTTAGCAGACAAAAAATAATTAATAGCTTGTTTAGGGATGACCCGAGCTTCCGCGGGTTTTCTACAGCTATGGATAGTGTGTGTGTCCTTAAATGTAACAGAAACTACACTGCAATTAGTTTAATCGGCGGGCGAAAACTCGGGAGAGGCTGGGGAACCCTGGGTTAGGGCAAAACAACTCATATGCACTGAAATAAAATCAAATAAAACTGAAAAATGTGTTCACTTTACAATAAAGGGCGTTCATTCATCATGAACTCCGACAGTACAACACAGGAAAAATACACTAATACATTATTCTGAACTCATCTGACAAGCATGTGAATTCATAATGATTTAACGGGTTTTATTCATATGGAATTCCTTTTTAATAAATGCAATTGATCATATGTATAAATCATGTCTTCACACATGAATTCATATTGTTCACAACCCCCTGGCGAGCAAGTAAGAGGGTATGAATGAATTATGATTCATTGATATTAAGGGTCTTTTTCTCTCCAGTATGTTCCTCGTGAATTCCTGAGTAAGTCCTTTGCAACAAATGGTGTTAAGCAAACAAAATGTATGGATTCTTCACAATATTTTTAAATCGGCATTATGCCAAATTATATTTTCTTGTATGTTTCTTGCTTATTTACAAGTACTTCATGTTTACAGCCAATTATTGTCTGTATGTCAATAAGTCATAAATCTTGACTTATTCATGTAATATCCTTATGAACACTGCATGAGCAGACCATTATAGTAAAGCCATGCACTATTGATACTATTTTCTTAATTAATGACATGATAAAACCCTTTAAATCATTATGAATTCACATGCTTGAATGACAAATGAAAGTCAGATGAGTTCACAAGAATTACATCATGTATTCATGTATTTTTCCTGTGTCATACTGTCAGAATTCATGAGGAATGAATGCCCATTATTGTAAAGTGTTACCAAAAAATGAATTATAACTTCCACTTAATGACTGTGCATCTTACTTTTTCTATCAAACTGCAACATTTAGGACAGGAATGAGGCTTAAAATAATGTGTCCTCCCACTAGGATTCAGGGGCTTAAGATTGATAATTATATGAAAATATAATGCTTATTATTATTACTATTATTATTGTTGTTGTTGTTCTCACACACATTATACATTTGTGTTCTCTTTGTTTGTCTGTCTTGTTTGTTTGCATGCAATACACCTGGAGACCCTCCCCCTGCTTTCTCTGTGTCACAATCTCTGCGCCCATTAGAGCTGCACCTGCACAATGAGCCTGCTCATTAAATCCCATTTCCAGAGACTTTCTCACACACGCTCTGTGGTGCAGATGTGCCCTCTGAAAATATGTCGTGACAGGAAGGGGGGGGCAATTGGTAAGGGCGATGACAATGCAGAGACGAGCGCAAGTAAATGCAGAGAATACAGGCTTTTCACTGGTGACTGCTTCAGCTGTCTATACAGTAAACATGCTAATGTAAGGGATGAGTCTACCTCAAATATAATGCGATGCCTGAAGCATGCTGCCGTGCCCTGGCCACCAGCGTTTACACCTAGCCGTCTCGCATTACTCATGTAAACGCCACTGCAGCGTGGTGAATGGTAAGTCACGGCAGATCCGAGGCACGGACAGAGTAGAGCAGGGCTCGTTCAATCAAGGGCCACTCTTTGTGGAACACAGGGGGACATGGGCATTAAACTCTAAGACAGGGCTAAACTTTTACAGTTTTATATTATGTTTATGATTATTATTATTAATAATTTCTTAGCAGACGTCCTTATCTAGGGCGACTTAGACCCTGTTCACCAGCCCAAGCCCGCCTTAACTCATATGTGGACACTCCAGGTGGCCCTTAGATAAGCTTTTTGAGGCGGCCTAAAGTTTTTGACACAATTCAAACCACGCCCCCAGGGACTCGAGTGTCAAACTGTACAGTTTCAAAGGAAACGCCGCTTCTCGGAAATGCAAAAGAAAATAAAGGCACCAAAAATAAACAGTATTTTCTCTAAGTTGTTTGAATTTCAGTCTTTGTCATGTCTATCTAGCCTCAAATGAACTGATTATTTCGCTAGCTTACATCTTCATAGAAAAAAGTATATAGATTAATAATGTAGCTGATTAACTTTCCATTGTTTTTTCTTCTTCTACTCAGTATAATTGAAGTCTGAATTTTACTGTTGTGGACCACACTAGGCAATTATTAGGTGTACAATGCACTGTGCGATTGTGAACAGGACCACTTTATTCGCTAATCCGAATTTTGCATTTAAACTATATCAATTTAACCGAAGCATGTTTCCACTACAAACTATGCATTTTCAAACAGATTCAGCTGTTCGCTATGCAATCCGATATGCAATTTTAATGAGTCGACTGTAGTACACTTCAAAACGTTGTCTTTAAGAGGTGACAACTGGGACGATGCAGAAATGAAAGCACTGTTTATAATTTTAATGGAAGATGAAGTTTAGGAAGTATACGAACGCTGCTGTCTATAAGGATGTAAGTGGGCAGCTTCTTTCGATGGGTATCAATCTCTCACACAACCAAGTTAAAAGGAAAATATAAATGATAAAATCAGACAAAAAAAAATAGTAGACCACAGCAAACGATGTGGAGTCCAGAGAAAAACTTTTAAATGTTTCAGGGAACTCTGAGAAAAAAATACTGAGCAGAGCAGAGAAAAACCCACCAGGGCTGTTCGATTGCATGGGACATATCGAACCGCAGCCAGGTAAAGAGCACCAAAGACAACGACACTTTTGACATACTGTAGTATGTTTATATATACACTCACCTAAAGGATTATTAGGAACACCATACTAATACTGTGTTTGACCCCCTTTCGCCTTCAGAACTGCCTTAATTCTACGTGGCATTGATTCAACAAGGTGCTGAAAGCATTCTTTAGAAATGTTGGCCCATATTGATAGGATAGCATCTTGCAGTTGATGGAGATTTGTGGGATGCACATCCAGGGCACGAAGCTCCCGTTCCACCACATCCCAAAGATGCTCTATTGGGTTGAGATCTGGTGACTGTGGGGGCCAGTTTAGTACAGTGAACTCATTGTCATGTTCAAGAAACCAATTTGAAATGATTCGACCTTTGTGACATGGTGCATTATCCTGCTGGAAGTAGCCATCAGAGGATGGGTACATGGTGGTCATAAAGGGATGGACATGGTCAGAAACAATGCTCAGGTAGGCCGTGGCATTTAAACGATGCCCAATTGGCACTAAGGGGCCTAAAGTGTGCCAAGAAAACATCCCCCACACCATTACACCACCACCACCAGCCTGCACAGTGGTAACAAGGCATGATGGATCCATGTTCTCATTCTGTTTACGCCAAATTCTGACTCTACCATCTGAATGTCTCAACAGAAATCGAGACTCATCAGACCAGGCAACATTTTTCCAGTCTTCAACTGTCCAATTTTGGTGAGCTTGTGCAAATTGTAGCCTCTTTTTCCTATTTGTAGTGGAGATGAGTGGTACCCGGTGGGGTCTTCTGCTGTTGTAGCCCATCCGCTTCAAGGTTGTACGTGTTGTGGCTTCACAAATTCTTTGCTGCATACCTCGGTTGTAACGAGTGGTTATTTCAGTCAAAGTTGCTCTTCTATCAGCTTGAATCAGTCGGCCCATTCTCCTCTGACCTCTAGCATCAACAAGGCATTTTCACCCCCACAGGACTGCCGCATATTGGATGTTTTTCCCTTTTCACACCATTCTTTGTAAACCCTAGAAATGGTTGTGCGTGAAAATCCCAGTAACTGAGCAGATTGTGAAATACTCAGACCGGCCGTCTGGCACCAACAACCATGCCACGCTCAAAATTGCTTAAATCACCTTTCTTTCCCATTCAGACATTCAGTTTGGAGTTCAGGAGATTGTCTTGACCAGGACCACACCCCTAAATGCATTGAAGCAACTGCCATGTGATTGGTTGATTAGATAATTGCATTAATGAGAAATTGAACAGGTGTTCCTAATAATCCTTTAGGTGAGTGTATATACACTGATCAGCCATAACATTATGAGCACTGACAGGTGAAGTGAATAACACTGATAATCTAGTTATTATGGCACCTGTCAGTGGGTGGGATATATTAGGCAGCAAGTGAACATTTTGTCCTCAAAGTTGATGTGTTAGAAGCAGGAAAAATGGACAGCGTAAGGATCTGAGCGACTTTGACAAGGGCCACATTGTGATGGCTAGACGACTGGGTCAGAGCATCTCCAAAACTGCAGCTCTTGTGGGGTGTTCGATCCATGGTCCGATCCATGGAGGACCCAACTCGCAACTTACAGGACTTAAAGGATCTGCTGCTAACGTCTTGGTGCCAGATACCCCAGCACACCTTCAGAGGTCTAGTGGTGTCCACGCCTCGACAGGTCAGGGCTGTTTTGACAACAAAAGGGGGACCTACACAATATTGGTCATAATGTTATGGCTGATCGGTGTATATATATATATATATATATATATATATATATATATATATATATATATATATATATATATGTGTGTGTGTGTGTGTGTGTTTGTATGTATTCTATACACATTTCAGATTAGAAATCTGAATATTGATAAATAATGTATGGGACAAAATGTGCTTCATTTTCCAGTGAATTGTTTAACAGCACTTTAAACTTGTAGAACCGAAAATACAGAAATTGGAAATGGATCATGTATTAATTAGATTACACATTGAACCATTTTGCTAAACTGACACGTCTTGTCATGTATTTTAAAATTATATTAGAAAGCATTGCCTGCAAAGAGTTAAGTGTACTTTCAAAGAGAATATAGCAGTGATTCATATGATTAAGTTGTGATATAAATACATCGCATACATCTAATATCATGTGTAAGTGACTTGCTTTAGCAGATTTTGTTCTTTCCCGGCATGCATTTCATTTAGGCCTCCTTTTCAGCTACATATGTGAACACACTTCGGCCTCCTAAAACCTCAACTGTGAACAGGGTTAAAAAAAAGAAGCAGGACTAAATTTGAGTGTGAATGGGGCCTTACAGTTTAGACAAGAAGCATTTTAAAACATTACAAAGGGCAGTCATATAATCAATACAAAATCCATTGAGCATGCATCCCATTATATAGTGAAGTCCCAGGTATGTGCTAAAGAGGTGGTGTGAGGGGGGGATTAAAACTAGAGAAGTGCCAACAATACATTAGTACGTAGGAGCATAAGGAAGCAGAGTTTAATAACGTGCAAGATAGCAAGAGCCCAGGGGATCAGGCTGCTGTATTACAGGTGCAGGAATCTGTATTTTTGCTGTTGTTGTTTCTCTTTTCTTTTTTCTTTTCTTAACGATCTGCTTAGCATCCATGGCCAGACAGCACTGAGGAGGATCAGAGTTGGACGGGTGGTGTGAGGTCAGCCGAGCAGACACTGCCTCCTTCCCGAGGTGTTTCTCCTTCGGGAAGACCGCGCTGTAATTGGATGCCCAGGGGACCCACAGCTGTGATGCGTGATGCAGGAGAAAGCCTTTCTGTTTGCTGGGGCACTCTCACTCCCCGTGGAGAAACATTGGTTCCATGCAAGCCGCAGGGATGGCCAACAAGCTCAGACACTGGGGGATAGGAAAAACAGGCAGCCAGAGTAGCAGAATAGAGATTAAATGTCAGCTATTGATCATCCGGAGCTGTGCTCTTGGCTCAGATGTGAATTCCCTCGCCTGCTATAGCCTGGTCATTTAGCTGCCGCAGACTGAAAAAAAAGCTTTCATTCTCTCTTTTCGTCAATCGACCCTGCCATCCTAATTACAGGTGTAGAGGACATGACAGAAAGAGGTTATATATATACTGTATACACACACACACACACACACACACACACACACACACACACACACACACACACACACACACACACAGTCAGTGACAAAGGACACTGATTGAAAAGCAAGGATTTAAACCCAATTTATCTAACTACACTGCACTGTGTTGTATATTTTATAGTGCATAAGAGTTCTTAATTGTTGTGTAAGTTATATGTATATAAATATATATGTCGGTTACACTTTACAATAAGTCTCTCTAGTTACTGTGTATTTACATAGTAGGTACTCAGTAACTACATTTGTAGTTACTCATAAGTACAGTTTAATTATGTCAAAGAAGTGGGCCATGCCCGGTATAGCTCCAAAGGCAGCATACCAGTGAGCATCCTTACCACACATCCTTACCTTACCGCCAGGAGTAGCAGTTCTGTGTAGCTGATTCTTAGAAAAACATTTTCATCCAAGGCCAGAGAGAACAGAAGGCAAAGGAGACGTGTGTGATAAAGTTTGGGGTTCCTCAATTACGTCATGTAGTTGCCCAGCAACCAAAGGGAGCAATCTTCTATATGATAGTATGTTCTTTAGAAAACTTTTAGATGTGTCTTCCTGACTGGCCGCCTCCGGTGTGCTTCGTTAAAGCCAGGGCTTAAATTTTCATTCCATTTTTCCTGGAGCCCTATTGTCCATTCTCTACAATAATTGGAAAAAATAAAGCTACTTGAGCAGGCTCCATAGCTGTATCATGTTGAGATCAGTTGCAGCGTGTCTTCCTATACCGATCCAGTATCTCACATATAACTCATATGAACATCTTGAGAGGCAGTTCAATCAAGCTCATGAAAGGTAGGATTGATATGGTCTGAACTGTCAGAGGTGATCGCAAAGGGGTCATGATTATGTAAATGTGTGAGAAGCCCTGTTCACATTTGCTTGATGTTATCAGTATGATATTTATGCACTTTAAACAAGACTTGACTGGAGTTGGCATTGTCTTCTGCTGATTATCCTTGAACCCACATACAACGTTTCTCTCGTCCTGTTGCAACCTATGGCATAGAGCCTGGACTCTCCATCTTCAATGTGTGATATTATTTTTCACTCACAACCCCTAGAAACTAGTTAATTACCATCAAATAAGATTGTATCATGTGCAAGATTCCCTTGACCTCAGCAGCACGCTGATTACATCAGAGAGACACACTTGTTTATATTCTGTATCATGTCTGCCTGTCTGGATGGTTCCTGCTGTCATCCACATAATACTAATTATTCATATTATGCAAATACATTGCACAGTACTCACGAAAATAAATTGTTGCATAATTACTTATAGTAAGGCTGAATGTTGTATTGTTTGTACTAGGGAACAGCCACAGTCTCAGGTGAAGGTTTTGGAAATATTGACCAGAGCTCCGCTCTGGACAGCTCCGGCTGAATTTAAGCCCTGGATAAAGCTGAATAAACATTTTTGGTTTTATTCGAATTAAATTGGGTCCTGAATATTCCTTGTCTGCCTATTTTTTGAAGGAGAAAATGTCTCCCTATCATCAGCATGACAACCGTCTGGACTGAGCTAAGTAGGGTACATTTCTGGGGTCTTCAACTGGGCACCTTCCATCCTTGATATTGATATTGTGGACTAGCCCATGACAGCTCAACAGGGCTCTACACTGATTCTACCCAGAACCAACCCATCCGTCCCCCACTGCTCAGACCAACTTACCTGTGCATCAGCTTTACGTTTTTTCCTTTTGTACTGGAGGACCCCAACAAGAATCTTTTCATCTCAAACACAGACCCTTGCTGCTCCACTGCTGCTTCAGATAAGCTCTTCACTGTGCAGTTCAACGCTTGACCACTGAATCCAACATCTCTGAGATGTGGGGAGCGTGCCAGAAATCCATGACAGCCCACTTCCACTGAATAAACCCAGACTCTCCTTTCTCATTATTCCACTTCAGTAGCTAGTTTAGTCTCTTCTTCTTGTACGCCTCATCAACAGATCCCTCCCACGGCACTGTTAATCCTATCAGGTGAGCGAGTTGTGCTGATCCAGGCCACAAGCCAGTGTCTGGTCGGAGGCTAGTGCTGGCAGCTTCTGGTGGAAATATAAGCCGTTGACCAATGTGCCAGTGTTTTCATCTCTAGCAGCTTCCAGTTGTCCTAAATTAAATTCAATCAAAACTAACACCTGCATGCCAATATCAAATTAAAAACCTGCTTTTTGATAAGTGCTTTTTCTACGCAAAGGAGACTTTTTCTTCTACCCATTGGAAGCCTGCCAACCGGTTACTGGCTTTGGATTTTCTGATGAACATGAGGGCTGAAGTTTCGATTTAATCCAGGCTTGTATTGCACACAAAATATCACTTTGATTAAATACAGGTATAATCTAGCGATTAATGTCTAAAAATTCTACTCTTTTAAGAAACTATGTTGCGAGAACATGTGCAGAATGTATTCAAATGTATTCAGTGCAAACCTACTATCACACCTTTTTATTTTCTCTTTTTTCCATGAACCAAAAATTGTAGCACTTCCACATGGGCTACTGGGTTCTTTCAGCAGTGATTGTAAGGTGCTTGTGCTGACTTCCAAAGCACAGCATGTTGGAAGCATCTTGTCTGACTGATGACATCACCACACGCCCCCCGTCTCCAGACTGTGGTGGGGGCATCAGTCCTCCAGCTCCCTAATTATGGAATTCCCTCCTAAATAGCAATAGCTTGTCTCCAGGATCTGTGTGTTTTCTCCCAGCTGGAATGTCCCCCCCCCACTGTGTGAATGACACTTTCACCTCTGAAGTGACTTGAGTTCTCGTCAGTTCTCATCTGAAGGGGCTAATTAAGTCAATTTTGAAACACCTCAAGCGATACTTTTTAGTCCTTATTTGTATATCTATTTTTTTTTACTTTTTCAAGGACATTTTTAATCAAGGAACCTTAGCAAGGTTCCCAGGGTCACAAAACATCTTAACACGGGAGTGCCCTAACGCGGCGATGTGCAATAAGCGAAAATGAGTATATGGTGCATTTTCAGCCCTCAGTGGTCACCCTTGTGGGACGCAGGGCTCTCAGATTGCAGTATGTGTGTCTCTGATGCTATGATGCGCATCTGTCTATCCATTACACACAGAGCTGCTTGCTTTCAAAATGTATTTCTGCTAATTAGCATATTTCATTCCTGTCCCTTTCTCAATTAAATCACGGAGATCTGATCATGATTCACTCATATATTAAAAAATGCTGCTCATTAAACTGACACTGCAATCAGGTAGACAGCAGCATTAAATGTCAAAAATAAACATACAGTGCTTTGCAAAAGTATTCAGACCCTCACAGTTTTCACATTTTGTTGCTTTAAAGCTCGCAGTCATGACACTGAATTAAGAATTTGATGGTATATACACAACTTACAAATTCAAAGCAAAAACAAAAATAAATAAGTAAGAAGACAATTCATATAAAATAGAAATGGAAAATAAAGTATTGATTAGTATTCAAACCCTTTGGTTTGAAATATATAACCTAAAATAATTCAGGTGCACAAAATGACCTTAACGAGCCTCATAATGAGCTGAATGGCCTCTGGCTGTGTGTAATAATAGTGGTTCCCATGATTTCAGAATAAAAACACCTGTGTCTGTGAGGTTCCTTAGTTAGGTAATGAATTTCATACAACACCAAAACCAAGTCAGGGATAAAATAATTGAAAATCACAGGTCAGGAGAAGGGGTAGTAAACTCAATCATCAAGGAATGGAAGGTGCATTGTACCATCCAAACACAGATCAAGCCATCCCTCCAAGCTGAACAGCTGGTCAAGGAAGAGACTGGTGAGATACCACTATGAGGTCAACGAGAACTTTGAAAGAGTTCAATGGCTGAGAAGGGAGAAAATGTGCTTCAGTCAACAATATTCAGAACACTTCACAAAACTGGCCTGTATGGCAGGGTGGGAAGACTGAAGATATTACTAATAAAAGCCATCTCAAAGCCCCCATGGATTTGCACCTGAGTGGTCCTGCAAAAATAATGAAAACAAACTGAAACATTTTGGTCTAAATGCAAAGCGTTATGTTTGGCACAGACCCAACACAGCAACACCATCCCTACAGTCCAGCCTGGTGGTGGCAGGATCATGCTATGGGGATGCTTCTCCTCAGTGGGCACTGGAAAGCTTGTTAGGATTGAAGGGGAAATGGATGGAGCATAGTACAGGCAAATACAAGAGGAAAAAGACTAAAGACTTAAAACTGGGGTCACAATTCACTTTTCATCAGGACAATGATCCAAAGCACACAGTCAAAGCTACACTGGAGTGACTAAAGATATTGAAAGTGAATGTCCTTGAGTGGCCTAGTCAAAGTCCTGACTTACATCCTATGGAGCATTTGTGGGAATCCTTTTGCAAGGCACTGTATTTACAGTATGTATTGCATTCAGAGGAAAACCTTTTTTGGGGGGAATAAAGACTGAGAGAGAAGGGACTTGACATATCTCTGATAAATACAGCCAGCAGGTACAGCCACTGGAACCAACAAGCACATCCTCCCTTGTCGATATTTAGTATTTGGTATTGCCATAATCTGTACATGGAGGTATCACCAGAATGAGCTCAGCTTCCTGTAGGCATTAAAACACAAAGATATGAGTTAAGATGCCAAGAGTGCACCATATTACCAACAACAGATGAAATTCAAAAGACAGTGTATTGAAGATGGTTCGGTATAGGCATGTCTTCAGTCTTAGTGAGTGTGGTAATGCTTTTGTTAGATTTCTGAGTGCCATGTGATTCCTCCAGGTAGTATACCATATATTTTTCCCCCTTCATTTATGAGTTGTGTTTAATACATTTGACAACACGGATATATAACAGCTATGTTAAAAGTATCTGTCATCATAGTAGACAGTATTCCTTTCTCTGGGAGATGTGCTCAAGACTGCTAAATTCATCATCTAAAACAGTTAAGTGGAAAGAACAAAACAAAACAAGAAACACACTTGGAATGGATATCTCCAGTCGCAGATTATTCTGCCGAGCAATTTAACTTCAGTTTTGCAGAGATAACAAACAAATTGTTATGAAAATCTTGTTATATGTGCAGAATTCCCTTCAGGGTTACTACATAAACAACAAAAGCAAAAGTTTTATGGAGTCCTATCTAAAATATACATACAAAATTAAGAATTTGCCCATCACTTTGTGTAATCAAATCTAAAATGATACTGATAATGTTGTCTCTCTAACATGCACGGAGTGTATCACTTCTCAGTGGTACAGGCAGTGGATGTCTTGTACTTCAGTGGATTTGGGCATATTTCAACGTTGAGTATTTCATGCACCCTTCGCTAGCTACTTAGTGTATTAAGATACTTTACATAATGTTGTAAATCTAGATACACAGAAAATGCCTTCATTTATGGATTGCATTAGGCATGAGCATGTGGATAATACCTGCCGCCGTGGTAATTCATTCAAGGTTGCTGTGAATACAGAATGAAGGCAAGCTTGGAGAACCACAGGCATGTAATGTTGTACTGTAAATGTTATAATTCAAACAAAGCCGAGAAGAGATTGGTTGGCCTGTTACAGAGAATCAGATTCTTCTCTGGGTTGTGAATTCAGGGTCCTTGAACATGGTGCAAATGATTGTTTTACTGGTCTGTTTTTGTCTGTAATGACTGTACTTTAAAATCTAAAGATGTACTTAAGAAAAATTTAATAAGAATGTTTTCTATCCTTACATAGCTACAGCATATAGCTTAGTTTACCTTAAATTATTCTGCTTTTGGCATTGGAACCTGGTCAAGGGGCAGAACATGAATACACATATGTGCAATCAGACATGGGAGGATAGTTACGTGTTTCATGTACGATAATCCTCTGTTGTTTTCTCTGATCTTTTATTTATACCTGTTCTTGAAATCTCAACTACAAGAAAAGCTATCTTAAGATCGAGGAGCAGCATCTAAAGAGAATGTGTTATGTTTAGTTGATCGATAGAATTAATGTCTTATTCACTCACGTATAAGGTAGCTATCCCCTCTCCGCTGATTCCGGCACCGCATTGAAATACTCCAGGCTGTTGTCTGTAGCTGTCAGCTTCCCACTTTTGAATTTGCATGGCTATCTTTCATGCTTGAAACATTTAATCTAAGTCCCAGTGCCCTCCGCAAGCCACACTTATGGTTCCTCAGCCCCTTGGGCATGGTGTAGAAGGGTAAAAAACAAAAGGAGTGTGTCTCCAGTAGCTGCAGCCTGGGTTGAACTCATCCAGCTGGAAGGAGGTAAGGAGATGGAAGCCGCCATTTGCGCCCGGCCAGGTGAAGGCTGGTCAGGCGGTGTTGACAAATCGCTGTGGTTTTAATTAATAAAGGACGGAATCAGATAATCCAACCTGGTGCGAACTGCTTTGCTGTGTCCAAACAGAGTTTTTCTTTTATCTATAAGAATTTATGTTTTGGTTCTTTGATATAGATGAGCAACGGGCAGTGTGTGAATGATACCTGACAGGATCAAATGCAAAAGACAAACAGGCCAGAATCACTGAGCAAACCTGGTAAACAAGTGGGAGTGGGTTGAATTCAGGGATGAAAAAAACAAAACAAAACTAAAACACCACCAAGAATCTCTCCCCCGTACGCAGCGGCTGAATGCAAGCAATTACCTGGCCATTTATTTACTGAGCTTTTTTCAAGATATGGCTTGTTGAAGCCCCAGAATCAATAACTTACAAACAAGCACATATTTGGTTTTAATGTAATCCTGGCCGGGTTGTATTTTCGCCCTCGCTGGGTTGCTGAGATTGATTTTCAGCTTGAAGCTTTTACAAGACGCTCAGTATTAGGCCACAAAATCATCTCTCATTCGGAATAACCTTTCCAATCATCTCACACACCACTCTCCCCATACCCCCCACTCCCAACACACACACACACACACACATGCATGCACATGCACATGCACACACATGTTCATTCACATACACACACACGTACATACACACATGCTTTTGTTTGCGTTTTGTTGATGTTTGATTACAGTTCATAGATTAATCCTGTCCATTTTCGTATTCCTGTGTGCATGTAGAGTAGTATGTAGCTTAATATAACTACAATCGCAGTAGTATAATTGAAGGTAAAAAAACACAAAAAATGTGCACTCAGACACACTACACACACACACACACACACACACTCTCTCCCTCACACACACACACTCATACACACAGTAATAATAACATGGACAGGATTAACTTGTGCACAGAACTTGAACAGCAACAATTCGCAAACGACAGCTTTGCTAGTTCACAGGTACAGAGAAGGGTTGTCAAAGTCTGGACTAACCAGGGACACCCGTATATGGCATGTGAACTCACAGAGTGTAGGTCATGACATTTTCAGAGACTGGGTGGATGCACTCCCTGCAGTTAAGAAATGCAGTTCTTCCCCAAGAATCAAATCTGCTTCACAGAGGCATAGCAAGTGGCATAATAAAGTTTGTGCCTGCGAGATCATCTCCGATAAATGCACGTAAATGAAACATGAAAATCACCTCCTGTCAGCATATATTAACGCGTTCTCTAATTCAGGATCAAAAGCGGCCTTTTTACACTCCGGTGCAGTACAGCATGTGTTTAAGCAGCTATTAACAGCTCTTAAAACAAAATATAAATGCAGCAGGATTATTATTGGTCTTCCAGGCTTTGTGGCTGAGTACAGCAAGTTCTGAGACCTTTCCTACTGGTCCATTTTACCCTAAATTATACTACTGCTACCATGGTTACAAACAACCCCTCATATTAACCTGCATAGAACTGTACAAAATATTACATTTTAAATATACTTATAGACTAAATCACATTCTTTCATAGACTGCCTGCTATTACACAGCAACAAACATAATTTACACACTTTATAATAATGCACCACCACGTTACCATGATTACCAAAACATATATAATGCAAAGCATGTCCCCACATGCAGAGAGAGTACCTTCCTGGCCACCCGATCCTCGCGATTCTACATGGAAGAGACTAGTAGAAGACATTTTTATGCAGTCAAGGTGAGTGGGGAGCCCCTGTAGCTCCCGGAGATAAAGGCACATGCATTGAGCCTTCACGATATAGCCCCCATTGTAGTCTATGGAACAACTATGGCAAATCCCCTCAGAAGCTGGCATTCACTCGCTTCAGCTTTACATCTCGCAGCTCCCAGGTGCCGCACTCAGCATGCCTTAGCCCACCTGCTCCATGCCCACAGAAACCGCTATTCACTTGCTTTATCCTTATTCTCTCAGCTCTGTGTGTTATAGCTCTCCATTTGTCACCTTTCATTTGATCCCATGGAGAGGCAAATGGATAGGCTACATGTTAAACATGTGATGTCTTGAAGGAGCTTTTATTTATACATTTGTGTATTTGTTTATGTATGTATATGCAGTGTATTTAAGACATCATAATAGAAAGAGGACAGGTTCATGCGCTCTGTATGGAAGCTAGCCGCCGCCTCCAGAAGTTGCAATACACCTGCTTCAGCCTTATTTCTCTCAGCTCCCAGGGGCCGCACACTGCATGTTTTAACCCTCCAGCTTGGCGCCTCCAGAAGCCCATATTGCTTTAACCTTTCTGGTCTCAGTTTCATCTCTTACAGCCCCCATTTCTCGCATTGTATGTGATCCTATCGAGGGGAACAATTGATAGTCTACATTTTAAACATGTTGTGTTAAACACCTTGCTGTCTCTCCTCTATAGGTTTTGCTTAGCTGTGTCGCTGCAATGATGTATGGGAGCTGTAGTTCTTGAACCAAATTCAGACAGAAACATACGCACACACAGTACAACGATTAACATCATCATCATCATAATAATAACATATATGCTGAATGTTCTACATGGCATAGTCTTGCATTTGAATATGATTATTAAAAAATACACAAGGAAATAAGTACCCCTATTAAAAACATTATTATGTAGTTAATTGTCCTACTTTGCATATTTTACATATCATTGTCCCCCGGTGTTTGTTTGTGTAAACGAGTTGTCAAGATGAGGATATGGGGGGGTTGGAGGACATATTACAGTGTGTGTGTGTGTGGGGGGGGGGGGGGGGGGGAAGAATTCTCCACAACAGGGGTGTTGGGGGTGTGTGTGGATGAATCAGTGGCAGCTTTACAATGGACTCTACAAGTGGCACAATTGCCTCGAGAGCATATATATATATATATATATATATATATATATATATATATATATATATATATATATATTCAGTGAGGGAAAAAAGTATTTGATCCCCTGCTGATTTTGTATGTTTGCCCACTGTCAAGGAAATGATCAGTCTATAATTTTAATGGTAGGTGTATTTTAACAGTGAGAGACAATAATAAAATCCAGAAAAATACATTTCAAAAAAGTTATACATTGATTTGCATGTTAATTAGGGAAATAAGTATTTGACCCTGTAGCGTAAGGTACACTTATACATTTCAATTTAAGAAGTGAATTTATAGTATCACCTTATCACAAATCCTGGAATCTTGTAGAACTCAATTTCTGTAATAATTGGACACAGACACCAATTCCAAAGATATAAATTGTCAAATTTATTCAAAAACAAAGACTAAATGTAGCACTACACTAATTATACAAAAGGGAAAAACTAATTAAAATTCAACTCTAGATCAACAAATCAAAGACAAATCACTTCCGTGACCAAATCAAAGACCATGGGATCGCATATGATAACACAAATCGTTAAACAAAAAAGGTTATAAACACATTGACTACAATACCGGTTAGTAAGACGAAGGTGAGTCTCTCGTTAGTATTATTAGTCAGACATTAAATAACTACGCAGGTTAGTATTTATGTCTGGTAACTTCTCGTTATATATATATCAGTCTCATTTACGTTTAGGTGCCGAGAAAGATCCTATCATTACTTGTTACCACAATTTCCCTTAACTGATTATTATTCAATGATCAAGGATAGGCAGGGCTACCAATAATCTAATGTCTATTAACTTGTGTCAATTTCAGACTAAACAGTTAAACAGGAATGAGAAGATATTTCTCGGCGTTGACAGATTTTATTTCTAAAATTATCAACAAAACAGTTTAATGCAACACACATTTATATTTAAGAAAACTAAATGATATTACACATTCTAGAGTTATGAATCACAGATTAACATTTCTAATTGATTTCTCAAATGTCATGAATCATGAACTCCAAACTGTTAAACTTATCTGAACTTCGTCGCAGAGAGGCCTCTCTGTCTTCGGGCTCAGATGACAGCACACGGCACGAGGTCCGTGTGGTTTGGAACAAAGGCAGTCGACTTAGTCAATTGTCCAGCTGTAAAACTCCACTGATCAGGTGGGCACAGGCGGGCAGTGCAGTCTGTAAAGTTCTTTATTTAATAAAGTCCTTTAAAAGAATTCTTTGTACGGCTCAATCTCCTTCTCCCAGTTTAACTCTTCTGTTGCCGGCAAAGACTTGGTTGGTTTCTGGTTCCGGTTCTGGCAACAGAGCTACAGGTTGAGCTGTGGCAGCGAGTTTCTGGTTCAGGTGAAAGAGAGAGAAAGAGAGAGACTGTGCGCTGTTCCTTACTGTCTGTCAGATCAATAGGTGATTGGTTCCTGAGTTCTTGAGATAGGATTTCGGTTTCAGCCCCCAGTGTCCTATTGCAGGGGGGCTTGATTTATGACTGATGTCAATCCATGCCATCTTTTGGAAATGCCGGTTGGCCTGGGTTCGTAGCTCTATGTCGGGATTTCGGCTCTCATCCACTTCAAAGAGTTTTTATCACCTACAGGCCCCTTTCTCCAGACATCTCATAGCAGAATTCCAAAACTATTTGGCCTATTCTCAGTGCCATCCTCCCCAAAACTGTCACTTTGATGCAAACCAGTTCCAAGCTGATGAGCTAAGGAAATCTGATAACTTTGGGGGGGAGAGGTCTTCTTTAGATCAGTGCTTCAGCTCAGAGCCCAAATGCTCTTATCAAAATACACCCAACATAACGCTACAACCCATTCGACTTAGTACTTGGTGGCAAAACCCTTGTTAGCAATCACAGGTCAGACGTTTCTTGTAGTTGGCCACCAGGTTTGCACACATCTCAGGAGGGATTTTGTCCCACTCCTCTTTGCAGATCCTCTCCAAGTCATTAAGTTTTCGAGGCTGACGTTTGGCAACTCAAACCTTCAGCTCCCTCCACAGATTTTCTATAGGATTAAGGTCTGGAGACTGGCTAGGCCACTCCAGGACCTTAATGTGCTTCTTCTTGAGCCACTCCTTTGTTGCCTTGGCTGTGTGTTTTGGGTCATTGTCATGCTGGAATACCATCCACGACCCATTGTCAATGCCCGGGCTGAGGGAAGGAGGTTCTCACCCAAGATTTGACGGTACATGGCCCCGTCCATCGTCCTTTTGATGCGGTGCAGTTGTCCTGTCCCCTTAACAGAAAAACACCCCCAAAGCATAATGTTTCCACCTCCATGTTTGACGGTGGGGACGGTGTTCTTGGGGTCATTCCTCCTCCTCCAAACACGGCGAGTTAAGTTGATGCCAAAGAGCTTAATTTTGGTCTCATCTGACCACAACACTTTCACCCAGTTCTCCTCTGAATCATTCAGATGTTGGCAAACTTCAGACGGGCCTGTACATGTGCTTTCTTGAACAGGGGGGCCTTGCGGGCGCTGCAGGATTTCAGTCCTTCATGGCGTAGTGTGTTACCAATTGTTTTCTTGGTGACTATGGTCTCAGCTGCCTTGAGATCATTAACAAGATCCTCCCGTGTAGTCCTGGGCTGATTCCTCAACCTTCTCATGATCATTGAAACTCCACGAGGTGAGATCTTGCATGGAGCCCCAGACCGAGGGAGACTGACAGTTATTTTGTGTTTCTTCTATTTGCGAATAATCGCACCAACTGTTGTCACCTTCTCACCAAGCTGCTTGGCGATGGTCTTGTAGCCCATTCCAGCCTTGTGTAGGTCTACAATCTTGTCCCTGACATCCTTGGACAGCTCTTTGGTCTTGGCCATGGTGGAGAGTTTGGAATCTGATTGATTGATTGCTTCTGTGGACAGGTGTCTTTTATACAGGTAACGAGCTGAGATTTAAGAGAGTGCTCCTAATCTCAGCTCGTTACCTGTATAAAAGACACCTGGGAGCCAGAAATCTTGCTGATTGATAGGGGATCAAATACTTATTTCCCTCATTAACATGCAAATCAATGTATAACTTTTTTGAAATGCGTTTTTCTGGATTATTCTGTCTCTCACTGTTAAAATACACCTACCATTAAAATTATAGACTGATCATTTCTTTGTCAGTGGGCAAACGTACAAAATCAGCAGGGGATCAAATACTTTTTTCCCTCACTGTATATATATACATATATATATATATATATATATATATATATATATATATATATATATATATATAGGCTATGTAGTAATTTAAATGGTAGCCCATATTCCGGCCGTTTCACAAAGATAGAACAGCTCAGAAAGTTATTTTTAAAATACTATAACAGAGAAGGGAAGGCAGAGCCACCCAGGTGCATTAATATGTGAGCATCTCCACTAGGGCTGCTGGGAGGTGGTCCCAAGGCTGTGTAAATTAGTTCATTATGAAGTCCATTGTGTTCTGTGTTGTTGTACATTTGTGTCGTTTAATTCTCCTTTGTTCTGCATGTCTGTTTTCTGTTTGGGTTTCCCCTCCTGTGTTTGGGTGATCGGGCTCTGTGTAGCCCCAGTGCTTCTGCTGCAGTTGAGCAGTTCTTTCCATGGCTAGTGCTGCCTTTGTAAAAGTGGACTGTGCCTGTGTACCAATAAAGAGCACTCTGCCTCATGTCAGTGTCTGACTTCTTGTTTGGGACCCAGCAGGGTGGTAACATCCCAAAACTGTTACAATACCAATAATACCATGAATGCATTATTAAAACATTAACATCAGCCAAAAATTATATTTGTGAATAACTTTAACTAAGTAGTGCTCCCCCACTGTTAGATTAACCCTTTACACCATTGTAGAGGTTCTCTCTCTCTCTTAATGTCTCAATGTAACGATACAGTCTATATATCTATATAACTATGTATGAATCTATTTCACCGATCAGCCATAACATTATGACCACCTGCCTAATATTGTGTAGGTCCCCCTTTTGCTGCCACAACAGCCTGTCGAGGCATGGACTCCACTAGACCTCTGAAGGTGTGCTGTGGTATCTGGCACCAAGACTTTAGCAGCAGATCCTTTAAGTCCTGTAAGTTGCGAGGTGGGGCCTCCATGGATCGGACTTGTTTGTCCAGCACATCCCACAGATGCTCGATTGGATTGAGATCTGGGGAATTTGGAGGCCAAGTCAACACCTTGAACTCGTGATTCATCAGACCAGGCCACCTTCTTCCATTGCTCCGTTGTCCAGTTCTGATTCTCACGTGCCCATTGTAGGCGCTTTCGGCAGTGGACAGGGGTCAGCATGGGCACCCTGACTGGTCTGCGGCTACGCAGCCCCATACGCAACAAACTGCGATGCTCTGTGTGTTCTGACACCTTTCTATCAGAACCAGCATTCACTTTTTCAGCAATTTGAGCTACAGTAGCTCGTCTGTTGGATCGGACCACACGGGCCTGCCTTCACTCCGCATGTGCATCAATGAGCCTTGGCCGTCCATGACCCTGTCGCTGGTTCACCGCTTTTCCTTCCTTGGACCACTTTTGATAGGTACTGACCACTGCAGACCGGGAACACCCCAAAAGAGCTGCAGTTTTGGAGATGCTCTGACCCAGTCGTCTAGCCATCCCAATTTGGTCCTTGTCAAAGTCGCTCAGATCCTTACGCTTGCCCATTTTTCCTGCTTCTAACACATCAACTTTGAGGACAAATGGTCACTTGCTGCCTAATATATCCCACCCACTGACAGGTGCCATGATAACGAGATTATCAGTGTTATTCACTTCATCTGTCAGTGGTCATAATGTTATGGCTGATCGGTATATGATGTATGTAGTAATGTAATGTTATTGATATGGGCTAGCAATATTGGAATAGCTGCAGGTGTCTGCGTCTCTCGCTCTCTGACTATAAACAGGGTGTGATGTCTCTGACATATATCTTTGACAGATGCGGCCCAATCAAAACGCAAGGCTGCTCTTCGGTTCCGACCCAAAAACCAGGCCGCTCTCCTCACGCACAAGGACGATGCACCTTGTTGTTGTCATGGAAACAATGCCTGATGCGTCAATCAGTGCAGAATATTCGACTGGCATAATTATGGTATTACCGATATACTCTTGAAAGACACGATAAGGCATTGATGGTATAATTTGGATGGAAAACAGGGACGTGCAGAGGGGAGGAGGGAGGGCAGGGGCTGTTACTAGCCACTGCTGATTCGCCCGACAATTCATCCACAGCCCCGCACTACAGTCTAACCCCCCCTCATTTGAGTCTCTGCACGGCCCTGTTATTGCATGGTCTTGGTTATTAAAATACATGTTTATACATACATCACATTTTTAAAATGTAGCGTTTTAATTTGCCTCTATATGGGATCAATTGAAGGCAACAAATGTAGTGCTGTATATGGAACTGAGAGAATAAGGCTTAAACAAGGGCATATTGGCTTCTGGGGGCGCGGAGCAGGTGGGCTAAAACATACTGTGTGCGGCACCTGGAAGCTGCGAGATGTAAGGTTGAAGCGAGTGAATGCCAGCTTCTGGGGGGCCAGGTAAGTATAGGATAAAGCAACGTTTGCATGCCTCTAGCGGTGATTTGTGGTAGTTGTTCCATAGACTACAATGGGGGGCTATATCGTGGATGCTCAATGCATATGTCTTTATTTCCGGGAGCTACAGGGGTGACCCCCACTCGTCTCTATTGGATATAATTTTCTTCTACTAGGTGCTTCCATGCATGTAAAATCGTGAGGATTGGGTTCCCTGGCAATGGAGAACTTGAAATTATTTGCAAAAGATCTCTGAGCTCCAATGGCAGTTAAATCCTGAGATTAATGATGAAAAAGAGTAGGTACCAGCTAATTATGGAAATGAGGGCTTTTGTTTCCTAACTGACCTGAACACATGCGTTGGAGTTGAAAATATCTAAGGCCAATGAAGCCACTTAGCTGTTATTAGATGAGAAGAGACATAGCAGTTATGTTGATTTCACCAAGTGATAAGCGCTTCGCTTTGTAATTACTTTTGACATTAATGCAAAAAATTGGAAGTACATTTTCATTTTCCTTGCCAGAAATGTGAATTCCCCTTCTCTGAGCAAGATTTTTGATGATTTAATCACAGTTTGATTTGTCATCACAGTCTACAAATCACACCACATTAACAGAGCCCATCAGAGGTATTGTTAGGCATTGCTGTCTAACGCAATAGCTAATTGTTTGATTTGGAATATTAAAACCAGGGGCTTTTATTGGCATTCCTTGCTGCAGATCCCTGTATGTGCCAGTGTGGAAATGCACAACACCGCCCAAAGGTAAAGCAGGATCAAGGCCTTAATTTATCTGGTATTTTCTGTGTTTATTTCTTACCAGTTCACCTGCCTTTGAAGCTGTCACCCAGCAATCATTAAGCTAGCCATCTAATACAGCCAAGTTTGCTTATATCAAAATTGCTTTGCTTTATTTATTTATGTGTAGCTTGAATGAGACCTTTTTTAATCTATGGATACCAACTGTTTATTAAGGTATATATAGAGATTTAAATATATTAATAAATACATACACAGAAATGTGATGACTCATTGAACCAATATGGCTAAATTATATATGCATACCAGAGCACAGGATCTGTACAATCTTTAAAAAAATAAAAAAATAAATATATATATATATATATATATATATATATATATATATATATATATATATATATATATATACAGACAGGTGACAAATTACAGGAAAAACCAACATGGTGTCGGGCACCACGAGTCCCAGAACAGCTTCAATGCTCTTGGCACAGATTCTAGAGTCTCTGGACTCTACTGGAGGGATGAACACCATTCTTCCAAAAGATATTTCCTCATTTGGTGTTTTGATGATGGTGGTGGAGAGTGCTGTCTAACACGTTGGACCACTCCCATCAGGATAGAAATGTGTCACCATAGGATAAAGGTTATCACTCAGAATAACTGTGTAATGATTTGCAGTGACCCTTCCCTCTAAGGGGACAAGTGGACCCAAACCATGCCAGGAAAATGCCCCCACAGCATAACAGATCCTCACTGTAGGGGTCAAGCAGTCAGGCCTGTACTGTTCTCTTGGTGTCGCCACACATTCACTCGCCCACTTGTCGAAAATATGGTGAAGGATGACTCATCTGACAATATCACTTTTTTCCACATCTTTAGAACAGTGCCTATGGTTCTTTCTCGTTTTGTCATCTCCTCTTCCCATCTTGATCTAAAATTTAGGTCCTGGTCAGCATTTGTATACATGCCACAGAGCATGATAGGATGTTAATTGCATAATTGTATTATGCAGTACACCTGTTTGGAGGCACCTGCATTCGTTATGTTACTCCACTCATTTATTCAGGGTTTTCCTTTAATTTGTCACCCGTCTGTATATATATACACTCACCTAAAGGATTATTAGGAACACCATACTAATACTGTGTTTGACCCCCTTTCGCCTTCAGAACTGCCTTAATTCTACGTGGCATTGATTCAACAAGGTGCTGAAAGCATTCTTTAGAAATGTTGGCCCATATTGATAGGATAGCATCTTGCAGTTGATGGAGATTTGTGGGATGCACATCCAGGGCACGAAGCTCCCGTTCCACCACATCCCAAAGATGCTCTATTGGGTTGAGATCTGGTGACTGTGGGGGCCAGTTTAGTACAGTGAACTCATTGTCATGTTCAAGAAACCAATTTGAAATTATTCGACCTTTGTTACATGGTGCATTATCCTGCTGGAAGTAGCCATCAGAGGATGGGTACATGGTGGTCATAAAGCGATGGACATGGTCAGAAACAATGCTCAGGTAGGCCGTGGCATTTAAACGATGCCCAATTGGCACTAAGGGGCCTAAAGTGTGCCAAGAAAACATCCCCCACACCATTACACCACCACCACCAGCCTGCACAGTGGTAACAAGGCATGATGGATCCATGTTCTCATTCTGTTTACGCCAAATTCTGACTCTACCATCTGAATGTCTCAACAGAAATCGAGACTCATCAGACCAGGCAACATTTTTCCAGTCTTCAACTGTCCAATTTTGGTTAGCTTGTGCAAATTGTAGCCTCTTTTTCCTATTTGTAGTGGAGATGAGTGGTACCCGGTGGGGTCTTCTGCTGTTGTAGCCCATCCGCCTCAAGGTTGTACGTGTTGTGGCTTCACAAATGCTTTGCTGCATACCTCGGTTGTAACGAGTGGTTATTTCAGTCAAAGTTGCTCTTCTATCAGCTTGAATCAGTCGGCCCATTCTCCTCTGACCTCTAGCATCAACAAGGCATTTTCGCCCACAGGACTGCCGCATACTGGATGTTTTTCCCTTTTCACACCATTCTTTGTAAACCCTAGACATGGTTGTGCGTTAAAATCCCAGTAACTGAGCAGATTGTGAAATACTCAGACCGGCCCGTCTGGCCATGCCACGCTCAAAATTGCTTAAATCACCTTTCTTTCCCATTCAGACATTCAGTTTGGAGTTCAGGAGATTGTCTTGACCAGGACCACACCCCTGAATGCATTGAAGCAACTGCCATGTGATTGGTTGGTTAGATAATTGCATTAATGAGAAATTGAACAGGTGTTCCTAATAATCCTTTAGGTGAGTGTATGTGTGTATGTATATATATATATATATATATATATATATATATATATATATATATATATATATATATATATAGAATAAGGGTTTTCTACTGAATTTGTGTGTTAGCTCAAGTGGCCAACTGCTGTGCACATTTTGCTTTTTCTTTTGAAAATCTGTCTGATTAAATGCAGCGTATTCTTGTAATCACTGCAGCAGAAAGCAGGTGCAATCCAGTGGCTGTGCCTGTGTGCCGTGGTGCTCTACATTTTGCTCTGGATCCCACTGAGCACCACCCACAGCCACCTCAAATCCATTGGCCCTTGAATGGTTGGAAACCCCTCCTTAAAGGGAAGTGCCATGGTATGTGTGGCAAGAGCTCAGTACGTCTCGTGCCAGCCCAAGAAACAGGGAAAGATCAGGGCAAGGATGTGATGAATGAGTAGGAGACACATATGCACACAAAACCCCTAAAATGGGCAGATGCATTTCTTAGCCAACAGTTAGCACATGCCAGCCAGAGGACACAGGTTCATGCAGAGAGCAATGTCTTAACCATGTCCACACACAACTATCATAAAGCAGAGAAAAACAAAGTCAAAGACAAAGTGATCCCTCAACTTCCTGTTTGCTAATGCCCAGGTTGAGGGCGGTACAACAGGGCACATTAGCCTCGGATGTGGCCCTCTGTTTTGCATAGATCACTGCCAAGAATAAAACAACAACAGAAAATGTGTTAATGCACTGAGCACTTGGCAAACACCCAACCACAACTCTCAATGGAGGAAGGAGGACCAAGCCATTCAGTCACTAATTCATCTGTAGATTTCTATTGATATTAAATGTGGCAATTCTAGTCTGTTCTGGTTCAAGAATATTCTTTGAAGACGAGGCAGACCTGGAAAGAGAGCCTGCTGTAGTTATTTGTTTTGTTATTTATGATGAGAAATAATACATATATAACTAAATTAAATGAAACAGAAGGATTGTGATCTATAGTCAAGATATTTGGAGCTCCAGGAATGGCTATACTTTGGTTTGAGTGCCTATGGACGCAGACTCTGACTGGCAGGCTCCAAATGGGCCTCGATCACACAACCACCCATTGTCCCCACAAACTCCTCTTCTTAGCAATGAGGAGCCTCCCTCCTGCCAAGGTCGTCCAACAGTCTCAACTTGCATCAAGTACTAGAGCTAAAAACCTGACAGATCACTTTGCAGCACTTAGTTACCTTTTAAACCTTCGGCAGGTAAAGATACCTCTACTGTCGGAGCTGAAAGTTTCACAGAATGAGGGCGGGTGGATGTACCCTAGCCGGTTTGGTTGATTTAAAAATCTGTCCGAGTAATATGCATGCGCAAAGTGGTTTAGCGGCTGATGCCCAGTTCAGCACCGGGAGCTGTCCTCTCTTCAGCAACAGCGAATATAGGCGCAACTGAAAGTAAACGGTTCATAATAAATCTATACATGACATTCAACATACATGTAAGAGATCTTCATGGGGTTCAAATGATAGATGAACAGTTTTTAAAGGAAATGCTTTTTGTTCATTTCTTAGTTTATTACATGGTTGCTATTAAGTATATTATATTATAACCCATGGCCTCATTTGCGTTAGTTTTCTCGCTTAATTTGTATCACTTATTCCATTATCTTGTATTCTGTATGTTTTGCTGCACCACTCACGGACTGTGTGCACACATGTGCATAGGCACTTAAAACTGAGGAAAGCATTGCATTCATCTTGCAATTATTATATATATATATATTTTCTCCATCAGCAGTGAATGATAATAATTAAAAAGGAGAAATCACTGTAAATAAATAAAACGCGTGTTATTTTACCAGCAGAGTCCCTTCTCAGTGGATCCGTGTGTGGGGAGCCTGAATGTGTGGAGTGGGTGGAGGGCACTGAGAACAGTGTTTAACTGTGTGCCAGTGCGTGAGTGTGTTTTAGAGGGGGGGAGGGAGGGAGAGAGAGAGAGAGAGAGAGAGAGAGAGAGAGAGAGAGGGAGAGAGAGAGAGGGAGAGGGAGGGAGAGAGAGATTAATTCCACCACATTGCTGCCTCTTTCCCTCCAGAGCAACTTGAGGACTCCGTGCAGACAGTAGCTACCGCAGTACCCAACACCCCGAGTCCGCCCGACAGCTCCCTACAACTCACTCAAGGATGGTTTAACTCTGTGGATGGACATCTGAACGACCTGGAATCACAGCATGAACAAAATGACTATATTTGTGTTTTATTGCGTATTATTTTATTTTACTATTTGTTTATTTCACTTTTTACATATGTAGTTAATCCATTTCCGACCAATTACTTGGAATTAGTAGTATTATAATTAGTAGTTGTAATAGTAGTATTTATAGTATTTTATTTAACTAGAAATGATTTTACGCAACTGGTTGGGATCGTGGGAAAGTCAAGGGTAGTTGACCGAAAAAAAAAAAAAAAAAGAAGAAGAAGAAGAAGCTTGAGGCTGTGGAAGCGTCCTTCTCCCCAGTCTGTATACGTCATCTCGTCCATTTCGGGAGCGCAGCGGCGGGCAGGGGCGCCCTGTGTGCCCAGGGAGGCGGCGCACGGTCGGGCTGGATCGGGGTCAGAACCGGACCAGCAAAGCAGCGGCGACTTCTGAGGGGACTGCGGGCCATGAGGGCTGGGGAGTCGGGCGCCACAAGGGTTTAGAGCCGAGGAAGGCAGCTGACATCCAGAGTAGCAGACATGGGTAAGTTTGTTGGGGTTGGGGCTGGATGAAGGGCTGGATCGGCTGCGGGGGGTTCCTATTAAAATGATTATTGTTTTGACTGATTTCTTACCATGCACACGGTAAGTGAAAACAAAACCCGAGTCAATCATCCCCATCAACAAAAAGTTAAAAGTCATTTTGTGTGCGATGTTATTTTTAGCAACTACTGTAACAGGTTAGACGCAGCAGCCTGGCCACAGTGCCTAGGTGTTTCAGACATTTCTCAAAAGCTAGTTTTAGTTCTCGTTGCGTAGCAGCTGCAAATGCAGGGATCAGTGGCCGCGGCTGACAGTTGTCGCCGTTATAGACAGACTCAGTAATGCATTTATCCAACGCAGGTTTAATCTGTTTTGCAGGTTCGATATGGTCCTCAGCTGTTGTTTTTTTTTTTTTTTTTTTTTTTTTTTAATGTCTATGTATGTATGTATATGATTGCTTCATAGTAAGTTTATCTCTGTCTCTCTCTCTCTCTCTAATACATGTGTGTTAACAGCTTAATAAAGGACAGACATTTAAAAAAAAATGTATTGGAGACATGCTGCATATTTATTACTGATATCCTGCTCAAATTCAGATTGTTCACATCCTTTGCTTATACAGATTATGAAGTGGGGAAAAAATGTTTTGTTTTGTGGGGTGTCAGCTGAAAATTATGGAGTTCTGGAGGGACTGGGGTTGAGGGTACCGTTTCTCCCCCGAGCTCTTGGGAGAATTGGTTGGGCTCTCCTTAGTTGGGCTTCCCTTGTCGCTGAGATCCTCATTCATCATACAGACAGAAGAGCCTCAGGATTATTGACACGCTTATGACAGAGGACCAGGCAAGGGTACACACCTGATCTCTGCACTGTTTGCCAATGACTCTTATTAGCAGAATAAGCAGTTTCAAACGACTCCGTGCTCCGGCTATTGGCACACGTGTGAACCGTGTAATACTGCGTGCATTTCAGATTGCCTTCTGGGTCCCACAATGCTGTTGTCTGGCCTAATGACTACATCAAAGGTGCATTTATTGGCATGCCCCAGTGTTCACTCTGACAGCAGACAGGCGTGTGCTGAGGGTCTTTTCTTTTTCCTCGCTCAGTGGTTGCTCATCTGACAGCTTGTGAACAATTAGCCAAGGAAGGAACCTGATTAGATGTCACTTAAGGGGGACGAAGACTTCCTTGTTGTCTGGGGTAACTGTGGGGAGACTCTCATTGCACAACCCTCCTGCTCTGCTTGGGTTGGAACCTCAGGGCTGGAATGTGGAAGTGGTTCTCATGACTTGGAGAGATGCCCAAACCAATCTTAATACTTTGGCCAGCCCTGAACATACCTTAGCCCCAAAATAAACTAAATGGCTGGACACAGGGTTACTGCAAAATGGATTGCAGGATACTGGTAAAGGTGTGAATTGACTTCCAGGTACAGCAAAAGTTCTAATAGAGCTAGGGTTGTGCCAATGGAAATAGGCTAACCAAGACGCAGGAGGCTGGCTATCGTTTGGGCCAAAGAAAATGAGTTGGGTATTTTAATCCCACATCACAACATAATGCTCTCCACAAACACTTTCTTTTCACTTTTCAAACATCATGTACCACCGTAGGGTCTATTTCCAGACCTCTGAGCCTGAACCCAATCCTTCAGCAATCCCAACCCTGCAAAAACAGTTAGGCCTCAGTCACCTTAACGCCAGTCACAATCCACAGCAACCCTTAAATCTAAGTCTGCAACTGAAACAGGGCCAGAAACTGATTCCAATGGTACTGTCCTATCTGTACAATCAGACTTTATTGTCAGACTCTCTTTGTAGCAAAACTCACATCTCTGAGATTGTAGACTGAAGACGTATAACAGTCTGGAAAACGAGGCATGACAAACGCTAGCTGACAAAAGCATTTCGGCTGCTGGGTTAATTAAATTACATTTTTATTACGTGAATGAAATATTTTCCCGAGCTGTCAACAGAGATCATTAACATATATGGCCCAGAACTGCAAGACATTAAAAATATTTTCCTTGTCTGCTGCACTCCATAGAACAAAAAATCACATTTTAAAAGCCTGCACTGTGGCTGTGAATGAGGTCTGGGGGAGGCTGAGCTATATTTCTGTATATATCTTTTTTTGCAAAATAAGAAGGTATCTTTGCCATGATGGTGCAATGCTGCTCATTTCAGCAAAACCATCCTTTAACTGTTTCTAATTAAAATGGTAATACACACTACACAAATCTCTCCCGATTTTCACTCTCCATAGGCAAGGCTTACTGTCTGCCCTCAATCTGTAAGTACTTCACTGGATGGGTAAATACAGAGACTCCAGATTGTCTTTATGTGTAAGAAAGCAGGGTGTATAATTGAGGTCATATATTCTGAATTCAATAAAGTCCTTATGAAACTAGACCCTGGGAATATCCAAGAATACTTAATTTAAGCCTCTCTCCTTAACTGCACTTCCCTACATCTTTTTAACATATATAATTAGTTTTTTAAGTAATTTTATAGATTACCTTGTCCCCATATTTCAGCAGCTTTACATCTGCTGAGTGTTTGGAGGAGTTATTTAAAATGCATATTTGACTGTGACAGTTATTTGTACAAAGGTGTAACTAGATCCTTGCTAAAAAAATCTTGCAACCCATTTCAGTGGTCATGGCAACGCAGAGTAAAACAAAGACAGGAATACCTTGAAGATTCAGGTGTGAAACATACAAGGTCTTAATCCATTTTAAAGGAAACATTATGCAATCCTGTCGGTACAATTCCCTGATCTAATAGTCCCCTGCTTACGTGTTCTGCACTTGCTACTTGGTACATATTATGGTTTAGGCCCCACAATGATGTCCGGTCCAAAAGAGCACAGGCCACCTGCCCTAGTCACCCCGAGCTCTCTACGCCTTCGAGCAGCTGTTTCTCTGATGTCACGTGCATCGTCTACATTAAAAAAACAAGAAGAAAAACAAGTCTCCAACGCAAGCAGATGCGTTTGTGTCACATCCTGCCAAGGCACTTTAGTTTAGCCTGCAATGCAAAATGTCACCCTATCGTTTTCAGCATTAAATCTGTTTCTGCCTCAAAAAACAAAACAAACAAAACAGAAACCAAAGAACAAGAAGATAAACAATGAAGTGGAGAGAGACTGTTGTAGCACCCCTGTTCAGTCACAACTGCGTGCGTGAGAAAAAAAAAGCATGGGATCTAACATTGATATCTTTCAAAATGTTTGGCTAATGAAGCTGCGAACGCCGGCACGTTCGGAGCGGCGCATTGTGAAGGATGCAAATAGTCTATTCATCATTGTTCTGCCGAGCTGCTTAAACGACTTGACACCAGAAAGATAAAGAATGACACTAACATGATGGCGTTATTAAAGCAATCAGAGCTGTCAGTACAGCCTGGAGTGGTCAACCTCTGCCATGCATCTATTAGGCAAGCAGCGCCGCTAATCAGAAAGAGAACAAGCACAATTTCCACGCTCCTGCAGGAAAGCAAGGACCCCCATTCGCCTCCGTCTCTGCCACAAGCCAATCTTCTCACTCTCCTGAATAGATGAACGACAAAAGCACTTAGTAACAGCTATAGGTTATTTTTTTATTTAATTATACAATGATTATTTGATTATTATTGTTGGCGCGTGTGGTTCATTAAAGAACAACGCGGAGAGGGGATTCCAATTCCATCACAGGGGATAAACGAACACCAGAGTGAGTGTACCCTTCCATGCTAATGGCGCACGGATCGGATTGTGCTGTAATTATTCACTCACTTCTCCTTCTCCGCTGATGAGCTGGATTGAAATCAGGCCCCTTTCAGGCCCCACAATAATTCCAACCGCTCCACAATTAATATTCACAAAAAAGATCATCTTGAACCTGATGTCCCTTATCTTTCAGCGGTGCAGTTGAAATGAGGGGCGGTTGCAAGGGGAGGGGGGGGAGTATAAGAACAGTTAGTACCTCTACTGTGTCCCTTTTTGGCTAAATCAATTTTTAAGCTGCTTTGCTGGAGCTGTCAAACCTGCAGCTGAGTGAGAAAGCCAGACCATGAATCCCAACCCTGTGCTTGTGGCTCGCGCTGGTATGCGTGTGTCTGAGTGAGAGTCAATTAATTTACTGCAGATGAGTGCCTCGCCATGAATCAAAGCCTAATTAGATTGCTAGCCGATGGGTATGGGACGGCGATGCGTTTAACTTCAAGCTGTAGATGCCTATATGGCCATCTATATACCTGGACCTGTCCAATATGTATGCATATATTATCCTTGTGGTGTTCCTGCAGGGTTTTGTATGGTGATTATCTCTAAGTGAGTCTTTGGAGTAATGCACTTACTGTCAACGTAATGTAACACTGCAGCATTCACTTGAAATATCAGCTTGTCTCCCTGCCAAAGGAGAAAAGAGCGGACTTTTCTTAGGTGCCAAACAGTCATCCTTCTCTCTGAAAAGTTCTACCACTACCAAAAATAAAAACAAACCATTTCTCACTGCAGGTTAATCATTCAATCACTTTTTATTTAGTATAGCACCTTTCTCAGTGTAGCCACAGAGTGTAAACAAACAAATAAACCAAATAAACAAACCATAAATAATTAAATGAATCCAACTCAAAAAAATATAAACTTTGAGGCACAGAGCTCCTGTCGGTTTGCAGATGTGTAAGAAAGAAGCAGATTTATGATGCATGAAATCCAGGAGTTTGTTGAACTTAGACTGACCTCGACGACACAGCACTGTACTATTATTATATCATTATGTTGTATTGTGATTATGACAGTATCCAATATTCCTTGGTCATCCGCCAATTGCAAGAAAACCCGCCGCGAAAGGATGGCCGTTAAGACGTCAACGAAGCAGAAAAGATATTTTTAAAACCGAAGGCGGGGATGCATGATATGATGCACAGATGTTGTCTGCCATCATTATAATTTTATACCTCAGCTATCTGTAACACAGGATTAAATTTCTTTATTAAATATGTAGTATTCAAATGATGGAAGGAGTCAATGACTGTAAACATATAGGAAACAAAATGACATCCTTGTTATTATTCTCAGCTCTTTTCAAATTCAGGATTATCATACTCCATGGGTATACAATATTTTGAACTAGTCACACAGCAGCAAAGTGGCGGCACACAATTAGACAATGCTGTGGCGGTAATGGAACAGAGCCTTTGTGTTGTGTGTAAATCAGAGAGGCCCACTGTCAGCTAAAACACATCCTGTCACATCTCGTCTGAAAGGATCATACGCACAACCCTTTAGAATGGCATAGACAGGGAAAAGCTTGAATTACTATCAAATGATAAGGTGCATCAATAGTAAAACCGGCATAGAGGGGTTGGCAGGTGCTTTTGAGATGCAGGCAAATGCCTCACTGGCTTCAGAAAAGAAAAAAAAAAAAGCACTCAAGCAAATTGATAGGGCCTTCCGATAGGGTTTTACTTTAAGAACCTCAGGGTGACATCACTGCTCTTTAGGGCATGGTATACATTAAGTTTTAAGCCAATAAGTACTGATTGCCATTAGTATATGACAGTGCTGTTAAGGCGCCAGGAGAAGAAGGTAGAATTGTACTGGTTAAGATCTAATGCATGGCAAGAGAATTCAGAATTAATATGAATGGATTCTGTCCATTACTCCCACACTAATGTTCGCCGTACATAGGTTTTAGACGGTTGGAAATGGGAACAGTGCTGATTTATAACTGAATTAACTGGGGAGTGATTTTCAGCTACAATGTAATAAGTGTTAACCGTTTCCATAGGATTACATTTACAGAATTGATGGCTCTCTGTAAATTGTTATGTGCTGGGTTTCTAGTGCCTCTCTCCTGCACT
The DNA here is from genome assembly GCF_036373705.1 of Amia ocellicauda. Lineage (NCBI taxonomy): Eukaryota > Metazoa > Chordata > Actinopteri > Amiiformes > Amiidae > Amia > Amia ocellicauda. The sequence goes on along the minus strand of NC_089858.1, from coordinate 33,969,595 downwards.
AACCCATTCACGCCCAGCTGTCTCTGTGTGGAAACAAGAAAAGGAAATCTCGAAAATAACCCCCACTGGAATGCCTAGATCTGTGAAACGAAGATCTGTGGCTGCAAATTCATTTTGATCGGGAAATTTCAGCCCGTGGCTTTGTACGTTGGAACAACCTGTTTTTTCTCTTTTTTTTTCTTCAGTTGTTTTTTTTCTCCACCTGCTCAGCTAGCGTGATAAAAAGGCACTGTGAATGGAAGCGAATGAAAAATGAATGAAAATAAATTAGAAGTCAGCTAGACAAAGACTGCTGCAAGGAAGGGGGAGGCAGGGGAGGTGGACAGCTGAACAAAGACAACTAGGAGCTTGTGCAATGGGGTTTCTGTGTTGTACAGGAAAGCGTTCCTGTTGTCTTTTGATTGAGGGACACCCGCTCAATCACACTCCGTCAGCTCTGTTTGCCGCGGCTGCCACGCATTTCCGACGATCCTTAAATTAAATAAACTCTGAGTCTCCTGTATGTGACTTGAGTCTGCAGGTTGTTGTTTTTCTTTCACAGGAGGATACACACGGCTTTACTGTTTACTGCAAAGTAAAAAACGCCCCCACCCCCCCGAAAAAAAGAAAATCTAAATGTCAGAGATCAATTGCACAGAAAAAAGCAGGCACTCAGGATTCACTCGGAAAAAATGGAGAACAACATGAATTTTCACAGAAATGTACGCCAGCTTCTTACTGTTTCAATCATCACTGCTGTACTAAAAGTCTTCCACTGTGCATTTCTGTATGTCTATGTATAATTATCCTCTCTCTCTCTACTGTTTTTCTCTATAGGGTCTCGTGTTTTCGATGGCCGATTAGCCTTCTCCTTCCTCCAGGCTCTGCTGCTTGTGTTGCACTGCAGGGGTCAGAGGTTGTGCCCTCCAACCTGCCGCTGCGAAGGCAAGATCGTTTACTGCGAGTCGGGAGCCTTCCACGACGTGCCGGACAATGTGTCTGCAGGCTGCCAGGGCCTGTCCCTGCGCTACAACAACATGCAGCGCCTCTACTCCTCCCAGTTCTCCCACCTCAACCAGCTCATCTGGCTCTACCTGGACCACAACTACATCAACAGCGTGGACAGCGACGCCTTCCGGGGCGTCCGGCGGCTGAAGGAGCTGATCCTGAGCTCCAACAAGATCGTGCAGCTCCACAACACCACCTTCCACACCGTGCCCAACCTGCGCAACCTGGACCTGTCCTACAACAAGCTACAGGCGCTGCAGCCCGGGCAGTTCCAGGGCCTGCGCAAACTGCTCAGCCTCCACCTGCGCTCCAACTCTCTCAAGAGTGTCCCCATTAGGGTCTTCCAGGAGTGCCGAAGCCTGGAGTTCCTAGACCTGGGCTACAACCGTCTGCGCAGCCTGACTCGCACCACGTTCTTGGGGCTGCTGAAGCTGACTGAGCTGCACTTGGAGCACAACCAGTTCTCCAAGATCAACTTCTTCCTCTTCCCGCGCCTCGCCAACCTGCGGGCGCTGTACCTGCAGTGGAACCGTATTCGCTCCATCAGTCAGGGGCTCTCCTGGACCTGGACCTCCCTGCAGAAGCTGGACCTCTCGGGCAATGAAATCCAAGCCTTAGACACAGTTGTCTTCCAGTGCCTGCCCAACCTGCAGACGCTCAACCTGGAATCTAACAAGCTCAGCAACGTCTCCCAGGATGCGGTCTCTGCCTGGATCTCGCTGACCACCATCAGCCTGGCGGGCAACGTGTGGGACTGCAGCCCCAGCATCTGCCCCCTGGTGGCCTGGCTGAGGAGCTTTAAAGGCACCAAGGACACCACCATGATCTGTACCAGCCCCAAGCCACTACAGGGGGAGAAGGTGATGGAAGCAGTGAGAAACTACAGCATCTGCAGAGAGCCTCTCACCCTGGTTCCCACTCTTCCTCCAACCACCACCACCACCACAATGGCCACAACCACAACAAGGAGAAGCCCTCCTCCCACTTCCCAGGCACCGGCCAGGCCCAGGTTCCTGCCCCACCCGACCACTCCCAGACTGGGGAAGGCAGACTCTCACGATGCCGTGCCAACAGCGCCCCGCCCCAGCGTCCTCTCCTTCACCCCCGAGCCGGAGTTCGAGCACATGTCCTTCCACAAGATCATCGCGGGCAGCGTGGCGCTCTTCCTGTCAGTAGCCTTGATCCTGCTGGTGATCTACGTCTCGTGGAAACGCTACCCGAACACCATGCGGCAGCTGCAGCAGCACTCCATGGGCCGCAAGCGCAGGAAAAAGGCACAGGAGACTGAGCACAACCTTACCCCTCAGTTGCAGGAGTATTATATGAACTACAATCCCACAAACTCTGAGACCATGGACGTGCTGGTCAATGGTACGGGGCCCTGCACCTGCACTATCTCTGGCTCCAGGGAATGCGAGGTATGATCCGCCACCCTCCTAAAAACGCTTTCCACGGCTGGGACGAGAGGTAAATCTTTTTTAAAGGAGGTTATGTGCGGTTTGAGGGCAGCGTTTCCCGATCCTGGTCATAGAAATGCCCTTTGTTTCTGTTTTGCTGCTCCAGTCTGAAGTCTTAATCAGTCAGGTGTCATACATATGTGTGTGTGTGTGTGTGTGTGTGTGTGTGTGTGTGTGTGTATGTGTACATGTGTGCGTTTGTTCCTGGAAAAAGCAATGGTTGTGCAGGTTGAAGGTCTGAGTTAATTTCGGCCAGTTTATGGGATGATAGTTGACACAGTTATCAGGTTATAAATCCAGCGGCACATTGAGTGCATCCATTTGTGCAAGTGGTTTAACAGCCTACCTCACCCTCTCACCATCGTGTGAGCAATTAACGCCTCCTACAGAAGCCGGATGAAAACAGGAGTTTACAGGCTGCTGCTCAGAGTGTCTCTATAAATGTTGCTCACTGTTATTCTTCACATGTCTGTAACCCTCTGGGGCCTTTTTAGCCACTATTACTGGAGATGTCACAATTCCTTGATGTATTTAAATCTGGGCAGTGTTTCCATACAAATGCATTCTGCAAGATTTCATTTCTTGCCCATTGGACAGCGCTGCTTTTGTGACACGTTGCTCTGTTATGACTTTTTTTTTTGTTGCTCTTGCTGCTTTAGAAAAAACAACGTAAATTGTGCTGAATACCGAAACCGGAGTGTTGATTTGAAAAGAAACTATTTGGATGTTATTTTGCATCTCCTTTCATAATCTAATCCATTATGCATAAAGGAAGGTTACACAGTTTGAGCTGTCTTATCAGATCGGGAAGCAGGGTAAATAATGGGCAAATATTCAAATTAACATTCGCCGAGCCTAGCGGAAAATGATTACACTTTGTGGACTAATACGGCCTGTAGCTACAGAGATTTATTGCAATTCTACTGAAAGAGACACTTCAGCCTTGTCAATCTGTCAGTCACATTCATTCCAGACCACTAGTTTTATGGTAATTTAAAGGAAGGAAGCTTTTAAACCAAACCTGCTGAGACTGGCAGGTACAATCACGTCCTCTGTGTGTGCAAAATCTGCAGATTCATCTGGGATGTTGTATACATAGTTAAGGAAGGTTGTGTACAGTATGCCAGGAAAATATAGTTTTTATAAAACTTAAAGCCCATAATTGGATTGTATTGCAATACTTAATTGTATTGTTTAAATTGTAATTAATGTGGTTGCAGGGACACAACTGAATTAGAAACATATGGAAGATGATTAGTGATGATGAACACTAAAATAAGAAAATAAGATGCACACAGAGGGAGGTTTTCTGGAGGGACAGATTTATAGGTCTTGTCATAGGTCTGCTTAAGTGTGCAAGGGATGGAAAATGTAACCAATACATTAAATAATTACTTAATTTATGGATTTAAAAAATGAAGGCTGGAGCAATGAGCAGGGGCATGGCAATCTTTGACGACCTAATTTGGGGTACATCGGCTACAACACAATCCAAAAACAGGCCACTTACATGTCTTGCTTGTCCCTTGCAGAAGAAAGTAATATGTGCTAAAAAAACATACTATCAATGTCTTTATTTGTTTGTTTTGTTTTTACAGCAATGACACCTGCAGAATCTGGTTGAATAATTTAATTATGTGTTTCATTAATGAATTATAAATTATGAACTAAAATTAACTGAAGAGGTTCCCAGGAGTGTTCTGGAAAATGCTGCAAAACACATAGGGGGGAAAATGACATCCCAGGGTTGAGCACAGATTGCAGTTAGGAGTCACATGTGTAGAAGCAATATGGGTTCAGAAATCATTTGTATGGGCAAAGTGGAATCAGTCCAGTATGCCAAAAACCCAATTTAATAATCAAAAAATCACATCCTCTTAAAATCCCAAAAGATTACCATGCTTTAAGGATCCAAAACTTAAAAATTCTGTTTTTGGCTTTTAAAACAATGCAGAACCTGTTACCATTTTATTCATGATTATTTTTACAATAGAAAATCTGGCACGTATTAAAATGCCATCTCTTTAATTTATTTATGGATATTGGGGGTCATTGCTTTGTACACTGTTATATTTTTTGCCACGTGACTAAAATAATCACTCTCAAATTGTGTTGTATGTGTAGAGTAATACATTTAATCCAAGTAGATGTTGTGGACAATTATCCCTGCAGCTTCGTATTACCTAAAGTAATTACTAAAGTGTAAGAGATAAGCTGGGGGGACAACGGCTGCTTTCTCATAAGCAGGAAGCTTTAGAGATCCATTCATTATTCGTGAGTTTCAGTCCACTTGCAAATTGTTAGTTGGGGCTTCTCATACTTGGCGCGTGCTAAGTAATGCAAAGACAGACAAATGAATAAATAAAATATACCACACTGTGAAAATGTGGAGGTGAATGTTCTGAACTGCAGTAGGCAATTTATTTTGGGAAATTATAAATACTTTACAGCTCCATGTTTCAGACATTTTACCATATGCAAAAGCAATTATATGTATCCAAATCCCCGGGCCACCAGAAACAAAAATCAAATAGAGCTCTGCATTTAACCAGCGTCTGAGTTTTTCGTGTAGCTATGCATTATTTAGAGAGCTTCCAAAAGCTAGCCCCCATAGAGACGCATTTATATGACTGTTAAAAGTTTAGGTTGGAGCAGTAAGTTACATGTCACGTAATTGAAGAGGCATGATGAGGTTCCTTGGGAAAAGAAAGCCCACAAGAAGACAGATAAAGCAAATTCCTCTCGGGGGGAAAAAGTGTCTGCAATGGGCAGATTTTTTTAAGAAGGAGTTTGGACGCCTCAAAACGATTCTAAATGAAAACGTTTATGCTTTTCTGCTCCCTTCCCAACGCATGTAATTCTGTGTAACTTGAAAGATAGTTTTTATGCATCATTATTTGTCTGTTTCAGTCGGGGCAGTAAACTGGCGTTACCCCACTTATACATTTATGTGCAGTGCTGCGGGGACTCCTACACCAAGACTGCCAAGGGAAAAAGCAAGCAAGCAAACGAAACGTGACCATATACATCTGGTATTAAAGTTTAGCCAAGAAAACATGTTGGAACCTCATTGGAATGACAGGATAAGCTATGCTGATTGATGGAGTGTGATGTTTAAAACCTTTGCACCTACTACTCCAGTGGCGCACTGCTATCTTGTCCCAGTGTGCTTGGACGCAAGGCCTGTGCTCTGGAAGATGAATAGGAGCACAGACAGCAACATCATTAACTTCAAAGTCACTTTGGAGACGGCATGCTTACACTGGCAGAAATAAGCTGCAGCAGTCATTAGAGACAGCATTAATAGGCAAGCCAGCGGATGTGTTTTCACTGGGACATGAAGATGACGGGTGCCTTTAAGATGAGCACATCTTCCAGCCCATACACTCCACTTGCCCCAAGTCTCCTGCTCTGAACTTCCTCTGAGCATTTATACACACAAACACACATACATATATACATACAAACATGTATAATACACACAAACACCCATACATACACACATACACATAAAGACACATACATACATATATATATACATACATACATATATACATACATACACACTGTATATACACACATACACACAAACATACATGCATACAATAAACATACATACAAACACATACATGAATACATACACACATACACACAAACATACATACCTACATACTCACGCTGTCTTTGCCAGCAGCCTCCTCCTTGCACATGGCTTTAGCTTCAAAGGAGCTCTTAGGGATCCCAGAGCAGTTTAGCAGCTGAAGGGGCATCTGAGTTTTTATCTTAAAACCCTGCAAAGAAACGTTTTCTTTGTTATGCTGTTTCCAGTGCATTGTGGCAGTTTTTCATATTCTAGATATCAGAGCTATCTAGAGGGTGGATTCTCTGGATGCCACTCAGGGTCTCAGGGGACAGGGAGAGCACATGTTTGCCTCTCAGCTATTTAGAATCAGATCTCATTTCCCTGACAGTTATGTGGGAAAGCCATTCATCTGTCCTTTCCTCAGAGCAGCCCTTCCATTTTAATTGGTTGTTAAGGGTTTGAGTTCAGGGGTCTCCTAATGAAGGTTTGACTCAATGCGACTTTAGGCCTCAACCCCTTCCTACGGATAGAACGAGCTGGCCTGTAGCTTAACGAGAACTGAGATTGTATTTGTACCTGATACAAAGTGGAATAAATGTGGGTATTCTTCAAAGACAAATCTATTATTGATGGATTAAGAATCAAAACATGGGTCGAAACCAAAGCTGGGTGTTTACAGATTGAGGACCTACAGGCGAAATACAGGCAGGTTATGGATGAGCTCCTTACAGCAGGGAATTCGGAGAGGAAAGAAAAGACAGCCATGCAGATTTGATTTATCATGGTGCTTTCGGTTTCGGCAGCTAAATCAAAAGGTAGTCAGCTGGCTTCTCTAATGACAGAGTGACCCTGGCAGGAAAGGGTTTTAAACAGCATGGGGAACAGGAGCTGTCAGACTCTGGGCGTCCTGTCCTGTCAGTCCCTTCCCTAGAACCCTCCTATGATCTGATTTTCCTCCTGTGCTCAAGTCAGAAACACACAGAGCAGTCGCACCAGATGAGCGGCCAGACCAAGTCATCTTGGAATCTAGCTGGCATCCATGTGGTTCTATTACTGCTGCCTTTGTCAACAGGGTGCCCATCTCACATCCTACTCCATTCATTCCCCACGGGGGGCAGGATAGTTCTCGTTTTCTTCTCCATCAGACACAATTGTATCAGATGTATTAGAGAACGCTGCACTGACTGCACAATTCGAGAGAGAATGCCACCCTGACTGCACACTCCGAGACAGAACGGCACACTGACCACACACTACGAGAGAGAATAACACACTGACCACAAACTCCGAGAGAGAAAGCCGCACTGACTGCACAGTCCAAGAAAGGCGACCCTACAAAGAGGCGCACTGACTCATGTCTATGGTCCCCCCGGTTCATCTGCTCAGTTTGAGAAACATAATTCAAATCAAACCGCTACACAGTGAGCAGTGGTGTCCGGCTGTGTCCTCAGCAGGCATCCTCCAATCCCTTCTTCAGGACTAATCCTGTTTTCAGCCGACGAGCCAAAGCAGGACTTTATGCCACACTAACCAAGGCCCCAATAATTCAGTTCAGCACATACACTGATATCCAGGGCTGGTCTCTGTCTTCTCCAATCCTCTGGGACACTCGGCCAGCCCCCCTGTTACTGACCAATCCAGCATTGAACACCTACACAGTTTAAATTCATTTAGCATGTGGCGTGGACAGTTGCTTTTTGAATCAGAAACCCAGGCGGTCCTTTTGGGACAGGAGTGGGCAATCCACAAGTGTATGGTTACTTCCTAAGCTTAGAAAGCCTGACCATGACAATGTTGTTCATAATTCTGAATTTATGCCCCTTTAGACAGTTTCAGCCCAGTCTGCCAAAGCAAGGGATTCAGATTTGGGAACGTAGCTTTAGTTTTACTCCTTAAAAAATCCTCCGGCTAAACCAGGATGGTGTCTCAGGTCTGGAACTCTCTGTTCTCCAATTCCTCCCTCCAGGCGCTGTGTTGATTGTATCGGCCTGTCACAGGAGATGTAGATTTTGACAATGAGGGGCTATAATGTGCGAAGGCCTTTTGACCTTGCAAGTTAGGCTTTGTGCGACAAATACAGCCATGTGTTTGTGTGGGAGGTCATTGCCTGGCAACTCTCCTCTGCGCTCCCGAGTTCACAGCAATCTCCCTGAGGCTCTGCGGCCGCGATCGTCACCCAGATCGTGACCCCTGCGTGACATCACCGAACATGCCCGGCCCCCTCCCTGAAAACCCAGACACGCTTCGACTGGGATTCATAGCGGTGACTGTTAGAAGTGGCCGGTGCTCAGTCCACGGGTGGGAGATCCCTTCCAGCTCTCTTCAGTTCCCCCACCTCATAATGCATCCCGATGCGAAGGAAATTGCAATGGCTAAGAATAGGACAGGATGCGTGGGTTTAGCCCTCAGCTATGAAGAGAGGGGGAAAAAAGTCTCAATTGTTGAGGTGGAGGAGTAGTCACAGGAGAGATTTTGAGTCAGCAGCACGTTGCTCTGACATTTCATGATACAAGAGGGGGGTTCTGGGCGAGGGTATTTTTGGGCAGGTGCTGGAGGTGAGGGGGCTACACCGAGCGTTACATGGCAGCTTGCCTGGGTTTCTCCCCCTGCTGTCACTTTATTAAATTCCTTAATCTTCCATCTTTTCTTCCCTCCATGCGCTGCCGAGCAATTCGAAGATAATAGCCGTCTCCCACACTGCGGGCCGTGTCTCAATCTGGAAGGCTCTGGTTTACACTCCAGAAATAGTGACGCAAGAACAGTGGCCTGCACACACACACACACACATGCACACGCACACACACGCAGGCTTTGCAATTTGCAGGCCATTCTTATTTAGCAAGAAAAAAATACATAAATATCACTTAATCCACCCCCCCCCCCGGTTATCCTCTCTTTAATTTGTCAAGAGGAGACAGGAAATGAAACAGCAATACTGAACAAGCTTAGGTTCACCTCGGCGTACGCACAATCAATCAATAAAAATCCCAAATGTTGGCGGTCAGATTTGCAGGGATTACCGAGCGGAACTGTTCCCTCACATTGCCCAGGTGATGTAAACTCGCTTGATTTCAGCCCCCACAGTAGGATGGTTTACCTGATTTGTTGCTCAGTCACTGAGAGTGACCCGGTTCTCACCTGGAGCTCAATTCTATTGTTAGCCCACAAGATTAAACAAATAATTGGCAAGCAACTCCTGTTTTTGTGGGGTTGTGGGGTCTCCGCTTTCCCCCCACATCCATATGCACGATAATTATGAGTTGTTCCAAGCAAATATGGTTTAAAAAGATTACACATTCCATAATAGGGATATTAGTGCAACAGCTTGGGGGCAGTGTGGTGAGTACCTCGGTGGGTATTTTAATCACTGGATTGTGGAGCCCAGATGTGCGCAGAAGTGGTTCCATTTGTGCATTTGTCAAAAGTGAAATACAGTCGAGAGGCTGTCAAAATTAATTTCGCATGCGGCTGCGATTAAAGGTCTTATCTCTTCATTTGCTTCGCTGACAAACGGAGCAGCTGCAGGATGGGGGTGAAATGATAAATCTTTTTAGGTTTTTTGTGTTGTTGTTTTTTTTTTCTGCTTGCTGGACTTCCTGGAAGGAGAGCACTCGGAAAACTGAGCCACATAAATCCCTCCCTCAAAGAACGGTCTCTCTTGAGGACTGAAGTTTATGGCTTTAACTTAATCACTCAGTCTAGATGAATAATAGATAAAATCTTGGATGGCGGGTTCAACAGCCCGGCTCTCACAACAGACAGGAACAAGGACTTTAATATCATGGGCGGGATTAATACAATGAAAGGATGGAGAACAGCAGGACGAAGGACGGCTTGGTGCTTTGTGTCTCAGACCTTGTCAAAATCTCTTGAATGCATTTGAAAGTATCACAGCAAAGTCTGATTTGCATATTCATTCCAGGCCTCCTTGGCATTGGTGTGCTAAGTGTTTTTACTTTTTTGCTGTTGTTTTTATTCCCCCAAGTGATTGTGATTCGTACAAGGATTTGTATGAACATATTTACAGCCACCGCCATCTCTACCCCCTCTCTTATCTTTTTTATATTTTTTCATTCCAAAACCAGAAACAAATGTTTAAATAATTCAAGACTGATTTACTACAAGTAGTGGAGACAATTGTCAACATCCACATTTGTTTCCTTCCCTATGGGGCATGCATTTGCATATCTGTGGTATGCGAGTTACAGTCCCAATCCTTAAAAAACAGGGAAATTTGACCTAAATGTTTATACTTCTCTGTGAATTCATGTTGTGAAACCACCTTTTCTCCAGGTGAATTCACATATAAATATATTATCACTAAAGCGCTTTTTAAATGTATTTTGATGTCTTCACACAGAGCATGTGCTTATGAATTCCCACATCTGTACGTTTTTTTTGTTGTGGTTTAGTCTGATCTAGAAACATCTAAAATCAAATTTCACGGTCTGTGCTTCACGTTATCAGAAGTGTTGTGAATGCATTTTAAACGTTTTATGTGAAAGCCACAGACTTCTCTCACACTATTTTGTATCAACGTAAGTCCAAGCCCCTTCAGTGGGTCCTCAGTCCACACTCCTCTCAGGTCTCGGTGACATGTTTTTATATGCATTTATTTTTTTGACCTTCATCTCAATTGAAACCATCACCTGTCTGGATCTTAATGGACTTCATTCATCTCAAAGTGAGATTAATTCAGTCCATTTTCAGAAATAGCATTTCTCCCTATGAAGCGCTCCAAATCCATGCAAGAAAGTATCCTGTCAACTTAATCCCTAACAAGTCCGCGATGAGTAACTTGGCTTCGAGAGACACTGAGTCACTGCAGAATTATGCTGAAGGGGAAATTTCCCTTTTCTCCCGTTTTGTTTATTTTCCCTCTAAAAGTGTAGCAACCTCTATTAACCTCTATTAAACCTATATTAACCTTGATTGAACCTAGAATAACCTCTATAAAACCTATATTAGCCAATTTAAGAGGTTTCATTTGCAGATGTTTAGATTTTGTTGAAGCATTTTATGGATTGGATTTTATATTTGTGAAAAGCAAGAGGAAGCTTGAGCTTATTATTGTATGTATTCATGTATTTATTTATTTATGTGTATTTGTATGAAAATCTTTTAGAAAAAATATATAATGTATTTTCTTCTACATAAGTCTATTATTATTATTATTATTATTATTATTATTATTATTATTATTAATAATAATAATAATAATAATAAGCTAGTATAACAATAGGACAAATACATGTTGTAGTAGAATAGATCCTGCTTTTAAATTATTTCCAAATAATATACAGCAAACTGATTTTTTTTAAGTGTTTCAGTTAAAACAAAAAACAGCAGTTAATTTCATGCCAGGGAAAAAAAAATGTCGAGTTTGTTTGAAAATGAACCCATTAAAACGTCATTAGTTAACAGTGTTTGCCAAAGCGAAAAGCATGACAATAAGACATTAATGAAAGGATGCCGGGGGGAATTTATTGTAAAAAATGTATTCTAAATAATATTACAGTGACAGATTTGAAAGCACTAAGACATTCCTTTAGGAATTCCTGAACTTGAACACTGAATTCAACTTTCACCAACACTTGTTTCTTCTTCTGAGGATTTGCCTATATTTTTATTTAAAACAAATTTGAAGGTCAAATTCTTCCAAGGTCTAACTAAGAGAGGACTTGTTTAATTTATTTTTAACAATTTGCTACAAAATTTAGTGCAGACATGCCCTGACTTGCTCCAAATGTATTTATTATTATTTAATTATTATTATTAATATATTTGTTTTGGTGGTGGGGGTGGGGGTGAACCCAATTTACTGCTTCACAAGGAGAATGTTACATATCAAAATTCTACCGCCTGATATGAAAACCTGTTTTTCAAAAGCTAATGCTGGTATGATAAAAAGAAAGGAAAAAATATATTATCGAAAAATGCAAACCTGTGACGGTATCAGGAAGACAGATTGAACGTTAGTTTCTATTTCACAAAATGTCCTTTAGGTTCAAATTAAATTACGAAACTAAATTATTATATAAAGACGTAAGAACTCACCAGACTTTCAGTTAATCAAGACTGAGGCAACAGAATGAGAGATGAAATGTAAATGCAGATTTAATCAAAGATGGTTAATTCTGCACTCATCTGTTAAGTGTTTAAAGAACCCTGGCGCACCATCGTGGGATTCCGTCACAGTAACTTAACCGGCTGTAACAAAGGGGCTTAGAAACGGCCCCTACGCAGTAAATGTACACAGAACTGAACGGTCAGGGTGTTCAGATTGCACCACTCATTTCATGGTAATTTGAAGTGTGCCTGTGTGTACAGAGAGCAAAGAAAGGGGAGAAAGAAAGAGACGTGGTTGAGAATGAGGAAATAAATGACAAAGCGACAGAAACGGGGTGAGAGGGTGAGGAAGTAAGGGGGGAAAAAACTTTGAAAAGAAAAAGTATGGATCTGAGAGAGAGGGATTGGCAGTATAAATTGAACACGAATGGTGAAGTACATCGGCCTCCCATCCCCAAGATCAAAACCCTGTGTCAGCGGGCGCCCACTCAAAATGCCATCTCCGTGGACACTGGCTGCTCTTCTCACCACACAGACAGAGTGTTTCTACCGAAAGGTGCACAAAGACAGCAGTGCTGCCGATGATTACAGCAAAGCACTGGATCCCCATGCTGTTTCAAAACTGCAAAAGAGAAGCACGAACTCAACATCTCACAAATCTCAGTGGAAAGATGTACTTTAAGGAGCTTAAAATACACACAGCTGTATGCATTCTATAGACATCTGAAGGACTAATTGGCACCTCAAGCAAGAACAAAACAAGAGCAACGAAAAAAATGAAACAAAACAAAAAAAACATGTGGCCTCATGTGCCGAGCATATATTTAAAGTAATTGTCACACTCAAGATTTTCAAAACTTCCCTTAATTGCCAAACATTTCTTTGACTAATATAATATTTCACCAGGGCAGTTAACTCCTTTGCACCCACTTTTCACATGATGTGCAGGATAGTGGAGATGTTTAATGTATGGATAGAAGGCGAGTGTCTTTGCATTAAGCAGCTTGAAGCATGAAATGATTGCACAGTCTTGTCATCTTGCTCCTGCAAGTGCTGGGCAGGTCAGACATTAAGGAAAAGCTGGGTCTGGGTCCACCTGAGTGAAAGGTCACTCAGAAGAAACATGATGTAGTCTTGGTAAACCATTATGGGTCTCCATTTCATCATTCATCATTGAAAGAATAGGAATTCCAAATAAAAGTGCCCTAGCTAAAATCCCAGTTCCGGGATTCAGACTGCCCTACTTAACCTCCTCCTTGTAGTTGAATTGGCTCATAGAATTGGTAGAATCCATAGTAATGTTGTAGCTAAGTCCTAAATAAAGGTTGTTGGTTTTAAAGCTAAACCTCTCAGTCCCACATCTCAATCTACTTGAATGTAACTCTCATTTTGTGTCCGGAAGAAACACACATTCTGCTATGGATAGAATCGCATTTTTCCCAGAGGGTTTTCCCTGGGTTTGTCCACCATGCATTATCTGTAAGACAGTCAAGCAGTGATGTGACCTTGTGGATCGAGAGGTTTACTTGACGGAAACTAAACAACACAAAACCAAAAACTCAGATTTTCCCCAAAGAACATGAGTCTATCGGTGTTTTACATATGGCCGTGGACATCGTTTAGATTTATTCCATTTGTTTTTCCCGGTTAGCTAGCTTTGTGGGAATCACTCATGCGGTTCATGAGGCACTGCAGTCACTCCGCTGCCAGTGCTATAAACATTAATGATTTATGCATGTTCACATATGGGCTAATAGAAAAGGTTTGGGTTTGTTTCAGATCCACGCACAGTTCATGTGTGTTGTGTGTGTGTATCTATGTCCTCAGGGACACAAATTATATTCTAAAGAGGACATCCACCATGACCAGGGAGAATGAAATTGCAGTTTTTACAAAATATGAAATACAGATAAATGATCCAGTCCTACAGACTAAAAAGACACTTACATTGTAGGAGAAGTGAGATACCAATCAGTGTGCACTTTTAATAATTGCTGTGCAAGAAGTTGCCTATTTACTTTTTAATTCATTTAAGATCAACCGATTATAGAATCAAGGTAGCTTTAACAGAACGGAATTTTTTAATTGCATCTGCCGAACATTAATTAACATCAAAATGAACTGAAAAGAAATTAAAGTGCAGATCCTTGCTCTAGATTTATTTACTTATTTGTTCAGTTATTTTATTTCATTTGTTTGCACCTGATTTCTTTGTCCTAATCTAATCTGCTCTTGAAGTCTACTGGTTTATATCAGCTAGAGTTACCGTAACAGTTGAAAAGGTAATGGCATTTAAGATAACAGATGCTAATATTTGTATGTTTGCATTACTGTTTTCATGCATTTCTGATATTATGGTAACACCAGATGTTGCGTGACTATAATTAACTTTCTTGACCATAAATGACAGTAAACATAATTGCCAGACTATTCACTTCACCCAGAAGAAAGAATGATGCTTAATTAGTTTTTGCTTTGTTTTTCTAATTGTCTGTTTATTTATATATTTTTCCTTCATCCTTCAGAGTGAATACTCTTGTCCTAGGCCACTTCCAGGCGTCTGGTTTGGAGATATACCCACAATACACTGAGGGGAAGAAGGTGCAACAGCAAAGCTGATGGCAGGCAAGAATTCGCACTTATACCTCCAGAGTCCCACCACCCTCTGTGCTGCCCCTAACCGCTCTTTAGATCCTCATGTGGAAGGTACGGGAGCCGGTGGGGCCACATTCAAGACTAAGGGTCCAAACAAGGTTTTCCGGACCCCTCACTCGAGTCCCTGCTCTCATTGCTTGATTAGCAATACCTTTTCGTGATTTTGCGTTTTGGGGGGATTCAATTATTTTGTAAAAGAACTATGGCTGCTTTGAACTTTCCAATACCACCCTAGTATCCAGCACGAGACAGACTCAAGTTCTTTGGGTTGCCCATGGCTGGTCCAGTGTAACAGAATCACGATCCTAGCTCAAGTTGGTGTGAACAACCTATTTTTTCCTTGCGTTCCAGGTGTCACGTCCCAAGGACTCAGGAAAGCCACGAAAGTGCCAAGTCCTCTTAGTGACCTGGTGGTTACAAATGTAAAATATTCACAGTGGTCACAGAGGTCCCACCCAGCAGGGGAGAGGATACTGAGATGCTGTAGCACAGACTTCCAGGAGGCATGCAAAGCTTGCAGTGCATCTCAGTATTCCTCTTTCGACAAGCCTCGGGATGGATCCCTCATGAGAGCTTCATCCAGGGTTCATAGGGCTCAGCCGCTGCACACAAGCGCCACTGAACTGCTGGGATGGTTGCGTTGCACTGGCTGCGATGGTAGACACCTTTCACTGGGAGTTTATACCTTCTCAATAGCACCAGGAGAGGGGGAGATGGGACAAACTGATTCACTTATGTCTGTGTACACTCCAACAGCTCAAAGCAAAGATCCAGTACAGTGAATCCACTGGGGTACCAACAAGTAACTCCCAGGGAATGGCCACCTGAGACTGTTTCCTCGTCATCAAATTCAACAACCACTGCTGTACAAAAACGATCTATCATGGCTTCCCTGGATATCTGACTATTTGCCCTCTGGTTCAAGTGCAGCTGATTAGTCCACAACCTTCATTGTCTCTGGAAAACAACACATCACTCAAATGGGTTGGAGATAGATCTGGGAAACGCAATGGTGTCCTCAGTGATTGTGCTATCGGCAGCTTCAAAACCACAGATGAAAAATATATAATAATAATAATAATAATAATAATAATAATAATAATAATAATAATAATAATAAGGTGACATTGAGCACTGAGATGAATAATTTATTTTATTAATAAATCGTGTAAAGCCAAGAAGTGGTTATATTTGGTGGTGATGGTGGGGGAGGGGTTGGGGATGTTAATACAGCTGATCTGTCATGATTTTAACCTGGGTATTGCTTTTCTTCTCTCAGATTAACAGCCATACAGGATAGTTAACAAGCACAGGGATCGTCTCAGTTTCCCTTGGAGATTTTATACTTTTGCGAGAACCTCAGTACTCTAGGCAGCTGGTGATGATGGAGGAACCATAGTGTCTAACAGTACGGTGCCACTCTGGGGTTTCAGGTGACAGAGGGGGAGTTTGGTCTTCAGACTCATCCGTCCTTTGGTTACTCTGTGAACTTGTGCAACGCTCACGTGCCAAACTGCCCGATGTTTCGTTTTGTGTTGCGGTATAATGTCCTGCAGACGACACCCAACCACACTCAGATTGGTGTTAAATGGGACTGAAAGCCTTCTAAAGCTCTTTACTCTTAAGAGTTCATCTGCTGTTCCAGCTGATAGTTTCTTTCAAGCCTGTGGTTGCTCTCTATTACATTCCTGAAGTGCATTGTAAGGCTGCAATAGGCTGCGGATCATGACTATTGCTTTCAAATTTTCATACTGTATTACTGTCATTTCTTTGAGTTGGTGATATTTTTTTAAGGAAATGTGTCAATTGTCACAAAAGCAGTACTGTTTTTATAATGAAAATGCTGTAAGAGTGAAAAAAAAATCTGTGGAATCAAATATAAACTTGTTTTATGAAAATCCGTTTCTTCTTAATGGTGAGATGCTTTTTTTGTTTGTTTTAAGTACAATGCAGTTTGTCCAAGATCGAATAATTATTCCAAACAACAACCCAGTTGAAAAACAAATCCTTTTCCAAAGTTACCCTTGATTTCTCTCAAGGCTTTTGGTGTAAAAGATATTTTAAAAAGTCTGAATCCATACACCTGGATTCTGACTTCACAAAGAATGAACACATACAAACTAAAAATAAATACAAAATGAAGAAATTCATACCCTCTGGATAACCCTGCCTTTGCAGCGTATCTTTATTCTGTACAAGTAATGAGGAATCGCTTCAAGCTGCTGAGAAATGCATACAAAAGTATCTGTGACTCTCCTGGTGAATGTGTAGCTGTAACTTTCCCAAACAGCCTGCTAGGAGCACCGTCTGTGGGGAAACAGGCCGGGATCAGAACGATTTCCACCAAGACTATTGACCAGCCATGTCAGAGAAAAGCACACCACAGAGCAGAGCTGCTGCACATAAACACACTTCTTCTAAAGCCATTTATCTGACACTTCAGAAGTGTGTTAACCATGCCGAACACATCGTTCACACAAAGAGATAGAGTGAAGGGTACATGGAAAAGAACACAGAACTATTACTGTTGTTGCTGGGACACTTGTTAGTTTTTTTTTTTTTTATTTAAACGACTCAACTAGATTGTATCAATTAGCCAGTAGCAAACAGACAAGCACAAGGGGTTCAAATGTTCCCCTGTCATTTGTAATCTGTCAGATGTCTTGTCTGTGTGCTTGACTACATTCTCTTGTCCTGCTTTAACATGGAAATCACAGGGGATTGCTCCCAGTCTCTGTATATCCATTCACTACTTATATACAAGGGAATACGATTTTAAGAATGCATCTAAAAATAATGTAAAGATATATTATTATATATAATTATATTAGATTTATAATTATATAATAATCTAAAGACATTTGATTATATACATAATTAAATACTTACACTGGAAAAAAAAAGATCTATAATTAAATATTACTTGGTAATTTCCAGTCACTGGGTTTGTACACACAAGATATGCAGAACACACAGCATCAATTATTCAGGGCCTGTCGGCAGCACTTCGGTTGGCTTCGTAGATCGTCTGGTAAATATCGAACGGCCACAACGGTCAGGGAAGGTCGTGCGACATTAAGGATTCTCACTTAGGTTTAACCTCATGTATCTCTCTTGGCACACATTCATGTTTTTATAATGCCACAGGTTAGTTCGCTGACTTGTACTACAATGCGATTACTTATTCATTTGTTTTATTGCTTGTCTTTTGTTTTTTAAATGGGGGTAATGCAGGTCAGTGCCAAGTGAAAGCTAGTCAACCTTTTTAAACCTGTCTTCAGTCTGCGTTGGTCTTTTGTGCAAGGGAACATGGTCCGTGCACATTATGCTATTCAAGCACATGTAGGCTGCCTGCTTTTTTTAAATGCACATTTTTACATACGCCGCAATCTTTAAGAAAAATTAAAAAGGCGAATTAAAAAAAGAGCAACAACCCCAACTCAGCTCCCAGCAGGGTTTCAGAGCATTACAACTGGCTTCCACAAAACTGTGAACTTTGAAAGGTGAGTGTGTTTTATCCAGGTATTTCACAACTGTTTGCTGAAGACCTGCAACATTGACATCATTATCCACTATCATAACCCAGACAACTGCTGAGCAATGTGCAGGTCGTCAGCCTTTTCCAGAGCTCAGAGAAACACCGTTGCAGGGCAATGCAGGCTGTGGCTTATCAGTCCAGAGGTGAACTCCGTGCAATCAAGCTCCCTGGATCTGGGACACATGTTTTTTAGTTTTATATTCTCATTGTTTATGTGCCGGTAGTTAATTAATCATACTCTTCGTTATCTCGTAATCGCACGCCCTTCCTTTCCGTGGCACATGTTTAGCGAGGCTGTGAGGCTGCTGTTGCCAGGGCAGCAGCGTTAAAATGAACAGATCATGAAGTCAATTATCTCCATCAGTCCAGGCCCCATCACGGCATGGAGAGAAATAATTGTGACTGCCTATTAATTAAGATTTTTTGAAAGGCGAGCAGTAGCGGATCTGGACTTGACAGCTTTTGTACACCTACGTATAAATGTTTAAAACACTGCTGAGTAAATGTCTTCCAGTTGCCAGGCATGCTTTTAGGACTTCCAGTCTTGCAGAAGAATGATCCCAGGAGTTCTTAGTCAGGGTCTGTTGAGATTCAGCTCTTAGTTAAAGGTCAATACTGCTGTGTTGTGGGGAAACAATCAAATATTAATTCTCGCACTAGTCTCCTTGTATATTTTTATTTCCTGTGTCACGTCGGCAAAATATTGTGATAGAGGTCAGAAACTGCAAAGCGCACACTAGCAAACTGTGTGCTAATGCAAGACAGACATCAATCATTCATAGAACCTGGGTCGCAATTTTTTGCACTATAAAAAACATACATTTTAGCTTTTTCTGTGTGAGTGTTTGACATGGATATTCATCTTGCCTATACCTTGCAAATAAAGCATTTATTATCATAATTTTATTCTAAGGAAAATAATACAGAAAATATATAATAAATTAATAACTTACCAAATCTCAATGGTGAGATTGTTAGGCACCACCCCTAAATATAACAACTGGCATTTATTTGATTTTCCTTTCAAATTTACTCCAATTGGAAAACAAATAAAGGAATTACAGCAGTGGTGCTTAATTACTCCTGTCCTTTGATTCCGTTCTTAGCCATTTAATTACGTTCGACTCAATTACATGTTTTAAATTATTTAAATTAAAAGCTTTAACCTGGTCCTTTTTTTCTCCTATTTATTTTTTCTCCACAATGCTGATTCCTTATCGTCTTAACGGGGGTCTGATTTGGAAAGCAGGGAAGCTGACAAACACGGATACAAACACGCTTGGCAGTTCAGTGCATTAAACGATAATAGGTGTTACTTTGTTATTATTATTGCTATTTTATATTTTCTCTTGAGGGGGGGATATGCAACGCTGTCGGTGATATGGTGTATGTGCCATGCATGTGGCTCCGAGGAGCTGTCCCTGCCACGAGACTCTCATCTGATTGGTGGAAACAGCCAACAGCACTGAGGGGCGAGAGTGAATTTCATATACTTTGTTTCCATCCAGAAAACCTCCAGCCCTTTGACTCATTACAGCTTACAGTAAAAGTGATGGTTATTTGTTGTTCTCTCCAGGTGGGATCAGTGATTACAGCGTTTGCAAAGCCCACGGGTTTCATTTAAAAATAAAAAATAACAAGATGAAGTTGTGCCACAAGTTGCTCTGTGTTGAAATGCCTCTGGTGGAGAAAGCTCAGAAAGAGGAAGATAAATGGGAGGCCATTGCAGAATGTGTCTCTTCTATCAGCAGGAAAGCCTGGTTGGCAAGAGGGGGAGGGGTGGGGGGTGTTGGGGACAGGACGTGGATGGAATCTGCTCTCGGTGGATTTGCTATGTGTGTCTTAGAGGTGGCTTAGCTGCAAGAGCTGGAGAACTGGGATCAATGCGACTGTGGCTTAAAGAACCAGCACATTGAGAGAGGGAGAGAGAGAGAGAGAGAGACAGACAGAGAAAGAGGTTTTTCTGCAGACCTTGGTGGTGGCTCAGGAGAGAGGTCTCCCTCCATGTAAAACCCAGAGGATTTTAAGTTCTGTGTCTCTTCTGTATCGAAATAGAATGGTTTCCATCATCGTAAGCTTGAAACGCTGCCGTTGACCACTGTGTGACTAGGAGTGAAAATCTCAGGTTTGTCCAATATGTTATGAAACGCACGTGCCTGCGTCTCCCATTGGTGGAGCCTCACTGATGCTTGGTAGTTCCCCAATCCATCAGGTGACGTCATCTTTCTCTGAAGCTGGGCCCTGTTGGGATCCTGACCCAGGAGGAGTCCCTGAATCAGTCCACAGCACCCTGAACTCTCAGAATAGGTAGTTAAGACTGAAAATTGGTCTTCTGACTTTCGGAGGCATCCAAAATGAGAAATGGACAGTAGAGTTCCATGATTCAGATCCTTGGCTTTTTTTCTTTTAGGAAATTAATGTGAATTCCAGGAGGTACCAGTTCTCTCCTTAGTACCTGCTGGGGAAGCAATTGATGCAGCTGAATTAGACAAGTTGCAAAACACGCTGATTTCTGTGTGCGGTAAACAGGGGAGTGACTGGAATTTGGCTGGGGAGATCTTCAGCTGAGATGAGGTTTGCCCCTTGTCAGCTAGAATTTGATTTTAGCTCTCCAAACCTTATGGGGGTACTTACATTACGTACAAAAATGTGATGTGAATCTGCTTGTGAACGTCCATCTCTTCACATGGGATTGCCAAGCTAAATGTGTGTTTTTCAAAGAGAACTCTCTCTATGCTGAGTCTTCAAATGCAAACACGCAACAGAGGGAAGCTAAACCAAGATAATTTATTCATTCAAAGTCTGTCAGATTGTGTTCTCCGTGTGCCGTGAAATATTGCCATCCATATGCCAATGCCGTTTTCAAGTTTTGTTTGGAAATTAATTCCAAAATGTTAGGGGACCTGTTGCAAAGGTCCTTGTCCAAATTGACAACACTGATTAAGTTTTCCTGGTGCCTGCAGTCATCTCAAGATGAAAAGCTGACACACTAAAGGGGGCATGGGGGCTAAGTCTGAATTTAATCTTTTCTGATCAAAAAAATAGAAACTAAAAAATGTGAATAAATGTCAATGCACCCGTGAATAAAGCCGAGCATCAGCCTTGTCTCATCAATCCCCTCCGCCCACCTACCCACCCCTGTGAAAATCAGTGGGGAAATCTAACAAAAGCTTTTCGATCAACACTGTGTAATTTGGCGGCTGAGAACAAATTAATTTCATGGGGAGATGGGTGTTTATCTGCTGTGACCAGAATCACTCCATCTAAAAGTGATCCCCTGGAGTGGGGGCTGCATTTCTGGCCACTCTGCAGCTGCCCGACCTGAGCTGCTCTGCCATCAAGCGCTTTGCCAAATTTTGTGCTGGCGAAAAGAAAAAATAAGATTCTGATTCAGTTCTGTCTGTTTTACCCAGTCTCTCTTCACCACTTTGGACAGGGTCTATTGGCTCAATCAAGCTCACAAGGCCGGTGATTGGCTGAGCAGGACGTAAGAGTCTCCCAGCCTTTCGTGAAGGCATCGCTCTATCCCAAATTCCTCTCAGTGGAGTGCAAGCTGAAGTCTGATCGCAAGTCTAATTAGATCTTTCCAGCTGCTACAACTGCCTGACACCCTTGTCCACTGTGACACACTGATAATCTTATACAGGTACCTCAGAAATCAAGACACCATTGGAGAACTGAAAGACACTGGATTGAAAAAACTAGATTGGATTAATTATGGTTATATTCTTTTACTCTTTGAAGCGCTCTGTTTGGCAATCTTGTGAAGGGCGCTATACCAAATAAAAACTGATTGATTGATTATCTGATCTACCCAAGAGGCATCACTTAGCGCTTTCAGCTCTCGTTAGCCAGCTCAGAGCGGACCCGATGTCCTGTGACAGGCAGATACACACAGCCACGCTCACAATAAAGTTAGAAGTCATGGATAACAGCTTTAACAAGGGCAGCCCACGGTTGACACAACCTAGAGTCCACCCCTCACGCTACAATCCAAAGCTGCACTTCACACCCCTGGGGCTCACGCTCCTCCCTGGGGTAGAAAACCCTTTCCACCTCTCCACTTTTGGCCATTGCACTAGGGCAACAATGCAAGTGAGAACAGCCCTTTAGTGATTTAACTATATATAGGAAGCCCAACTGGTGGAGAGTCATTGGATACATTTTGAATTCCCCACCTAGATACCTGGAACCATGTTTGTTTTAAACACCCGGTGCAGCATTATGCTTTCTTAGAGCAGATGAAGACATAAAAGAGCTATTTTGGCATGAGCAGCTGTTCTTACATAAGCTATAGCTTGGCTGATTGATAATGAATTCAATGAAACTATTAAAGCGAAGGTTGTATCAAGGACCTAAAGCTGAATAGACCATTTTAAGAGAGTGGGTTTCTGTGTTCTGTGTTTCCGTTGCCCTGTCTTTGACGTTCTCCATGGCCACTGCCCCTTGGTCAACAAAGCGGTGTAAACAAAAAACCCAGGTATCCAGACCCATGACCTCTGTACCCAACAATCTGAAGAACACAGATATTAATTTTAAACGCAGGTATGAGGATCAATTTCCTGTTTTCAGAGAACTGATTGTTCCTTTATCTAACACAAACAGCCTAAGCCTTTCTGTGCAGTGAATTTAAGCACAGGTGCCAGTCAGAACGTATGAAGGACATTCTCAATCTCGTGATGCCAGCTCCTCAAAGCTCTCATAAAAAAAATATTGACAATTCTGCCATCTGCTGTTTTATCCTTATAGAATATTCTAGGCAGCGTTGCTGATACGGAGGACTGTGGAATTCAATTACTTTCATTTCCGCTCTTCAACACGCAGATACGTCTTGATTAATTAAACTGCTTCAAGTGGAAATAGTACAACTGGGAAGAAAGAATAATGAAAGAGTTGCCTTGATTTTAATTTCAAGTGAAGTTTCCTGACACTGTTGTAAATTGTTGATTTTTAACAGGACCTGAAACTCCGAAGTGTCTTTCTTAAGTAGCTGCCCTTTACACACAGAGATGCAACATTTAACATGTTCTGGCACATCTCACATGTTGAGTTTAAAAATGAACAGCTTCCCAACCTGCAATACCAGCCTGAGAGTAGAAAAAAAAGTACACTGACAGTCCATCAGTCTTCCGCAATGTAGCATTTATTACAAATTAATCTACTAAAAGTTAATGAGAAAATGAGCCTTAGTTCACATTAAAGGCTTGGACCGAGCATGACTTGATTAAATCTCCGTCCGTTCTGATATTTCTAAAGGAAAAAAAAGTATTGCAAATTGACTCAGCACCCAGGGCAGAAAATAAAGCCAAAAGTACAGAGAAAGAAGAAGGCAGGCGCCCAACTACACAGATGGTGATGATTGACTTTCAGATATAAAATCACAACACTAATGGAGACGATTATGAGCTGCCTGATTGCAGGACAAATAGCATGTGGAAGCTGAATTGATTAGTTCATACCCACGCTGGGTCAGGGTTGTCTACAGATCCCAATGCATTTCCAAAACAATCCCAGATAATATGTTTAACAATAATCCTGATTCTCCCAAGTTTACAAAATATATGTTTTTATTGTGGTGTTTAACTGAGAAATGCATTGTTATATTTAAAGTTTCTGTTTGCTGTTTGTGCATTGTGACTTTTTATTGAAAGCCATTTTATACAATATATGTATTATAATTATTATAGTGTTTGTAATATCATTATATCACAAAATGGGGGAATTCTATCATTCTATCGCTTCCCGACAGCTTTCTGGAGAACGGAAAGTCCCTGACCAATCAGGTTTTGACAGCGCCGGGGCTGGGCCAATAGGAAGGCAGGTCCCAGACAGATAGCAGTGAGGAGGAAGCAGGTGTTGAGACAGGAAGCTCCGGCTGCGCTTCCTCGATCTCGATTTGAGATGGGTGACTCTGTCGATGTCCTGTGCCGCTCCTGCTCCTCCTGGGTCAGAGATTCAGGAGAGAGGCTCCCCAAGACCTCCACCGCCACCCTCTGTCCCGACTGGATGGCACCACTGAGGTACCCACACCACTGGGTGGCAGTCTCAGTGCCCGCCCAGTAAATCCTGTAGGGCAGCAGAAATAGGTTGGTATTGTGCTGTGAAGTGAGACCCTTCCCATTGTTATATCAAACCATTTTTAATTATTCTACTGGCAAATGACAAAAGTACAAAAGGTTTACAGAATGCATCTAGTGTAACTCAAAGGACAGCTTGTGCTCCAGAGGGTCAGACTAGATGCTTGCTCTAATAACCCACAGTGTTTTGGCTGTGCCCGCCCTCCAGAATCCAGATATAAGCCTATTATTTATTTATTTTTCCGCCCAGGACTGTTTGTGTTAGTGAAGTTAACAAAGGAGAAAATTAATTTCCAACAAATCAAGCAATCTGACTCGGCCCCTTAAGTGTTGATCAATAAGAATCTGACTGAGAGGTTAAAGCGCTCAGAGCCATTATTGGATCATTCTAATACTATCAAACCCGCCGCTGAATTATTCAGCAACCTGAATGAGACGGACCTTGAATTCGTTACTGCAGTCTGTGAGGAAACCGGCTGCCGCTTACGCATTCCGCCAAAATTAACAAGCCTTAAAGCGCGATGACCTTCGTGTTGTGAAGCAAAATGTGTCTTTTTCTTTAATTTATCAAAGCCACATTTTGCATAAATCTTTCTGCACCTTCTAGTATATTGACAGGAATCCCCTAAGCCTAGTCTGTTATCACTGAATACTGCAGCCCGTCGCCCCCATACCCCCTCCCCCCACACCCAAAAACAAAATGTAAATTCAGCAAGACACTCGCCTTCAAACGGGATCACAAATCTCCTTACCTCCTGACCGTGATCTGGCCTTGAACCCATTAGCGTCAATCATTAATTTGGAGAATACCAAGCAACTTAAGGAGCTTATGACTACTGTTAGAAGTCTCTGCGTCAAAATGTTTGGCACAGGATTCTAAACTATACACAGACTCATACATCAAGGATACATGAAAGCTGTCCCTCAAGGGCAGTCTTACCTTCCACAAGCTTTCCTGAGGCTTGGATGAAAATAGGTGATTGTTCCCGGGACCATGATGTTCACAGGGCAGCCGCCATTGAAGCTCTCTTTGGCCCAGTCCTTAAACGAGTGAAATTACATCCATAAATGAATATATCGTTAGGGAATTCGCCAGACTGCCATTATCCTGGTAGTCACTGACCCATGTGTGGGATTGTGTGCACATTCTCCACACAAAGGTGGATTGCAGGTATATGGGTGTTGTGTTTCTGAATTTACCTGAACCCACACACCTACGCCACCCCTTGTCCCTGGCTTTCATTATGTTACCTAATCAGCACTATTGTACATCTGTGAGATCAATAAATGGTTATCCTTTCAAGGCTGAAGGGCATGTGTTGAATTTCCCAGCATAGCACTTAGAAACCTTAATAAAAAGTCATGACCGGTACGGCGACCTTGTTAGTGCCAGTCATGTGACGAATGGTGGCGGTACCATTATTCTGCCCATCCCTGTATACCCGGGCGTCGGACACCGTTGCCGTTGTTTATATCTATAAGATTTGCTTGTTGGTAGGCAGTTTGCAGAGTGTCATTTGCTCTCTGTGGACTAACTCCGTGTTTTTATTTGTTTACAAGTAAACAAGTGTGGTGTCAGATGGAGGCAGTCAAGCACGTAATTACTGCAGTGAGTTCAAAGCAGGGCAAGGTCCCGAGGCCCTACCAGGAAGAGAAGAGCTGGAAGAACAACCCACATCACACCCCATCCCCCACCGCTATAATAATTGATGTCCCTGTGCTGTTCGTATACTATTGCCTCAGTCAATACATCGATCAATCAATCTATCAATCTAGTACGGCCTCAAAACCCTTTGCCATGGCAGCTTCCAATAGGCCACTCTAAGTGTAGACAAGATGCTGATACACAACTAGTTTTACCCCAGGGACCCAACTTTGCAGGTGGCATCAGCACATTTGAGGAAAAGATGGCATGGCTGTGAAACAACAGGAGACTTCTCCTGCAAAACAAGCTGTACAATTTAAAATAGAATATAAAATAGATTGTTGACTTTCATGTTTTGTCATTCAGGAAATTGTGAAATATTGTATTTGCTTTATTTTCTCACACACTTTAACTGAAATTGTATCGTGGAAGCGGGGCGAAGCTTGCTGGCAGGTCGGCTTTGGAAAGTTGACTTTTTTAATTTGCTCAGGGAAATTTACTCACAGGTAAATCACATTAAAATAACTACAAAGCAAAGCCAATTAGCTTTGAGGCTAACAGCCTTCGACCAACTGAAGGCATTTTGTGTTTCATAGCGTTATCATACAGTGATGTATTCATGTGTGTCTATGAATAAAGGATGGCTTACTAGTGGAGAAGCAGCGACGACAATGTGAACTCAGACGTGTTACAAGTCTGTAGTTTTCATTCACAGGAATGTCTGTATCTTGTTTTTTTTTGTTCTCAACTTAGGCTGCTCTCTCTCTCTCTCTGTCCCTCTCTGGCTCTCTCTGTTTCTCTGTCTGTCTCCAGTAAAGAATTGGGCATTTCAATAAACAGACTTTCCTCGCAGGTAAAATTTACTGGAGGAAAATCAACATCACAAAACACAACAAAACAAAAAATAACAAAGAAAACAACTTGAGTAATACCAAAGCACTTGAAAAAGAGCTCCTGTCAAGTCAATGTTAAGATTGTCAATCCTGTTTTTATGCGCATTCTTCTCCAAGGCCCATTTTTCACGAAAGAAATTGAATCTCTGTCTCCGAAGCCAGGGGAAATCTATGTTATACTGTAGGAAATGAATGCATGACTGAGTACGACATAACTCAGGATCGCAGGCCTACATTCGCCAGTTCCATTATAAAAATAATTAAATAAATACAGTTTCAAAAAAGTGTATTGCGCTGTTTTTTCTCCTTACTGAGCTTCTCCGATGAGTAATTGCCTATTTCTCTCTCTCTGTGATTCGAGCTGCTATAAAATTCCCGCAGTTAACATGCAAACGATGTAATTTAGTCTTTCCTGTCAATGATCAGCGACACCTTCATCGGGGTGGGAGAATACCTTGATGTGAAGAAGTCTCTGAGTAGAAACCCTGGCCAATATATATAAATGATTAAAGGTTTTAGACAGGCTGCTCCCTGCCTTGTCCAAAAAGCCAGAGAATATAATGATGTAATGATGATGTAATGAAAAGATGTAACCAACAATGAGACTACCGTATTTCTGGCCCATCTAGGGGCTTTGAACATCTCAAACAAAGATTTCACTCACAATAAGTGGATTCAATTATGAGAATATTTAGATATGGACCTCTAAGAGAGACTACTGGTCAGGGCCAGTTGATTTGGCTTAGGCATATCTTGACTGAATCAGAGTGCTGCTAAATTAAGCACAAATCTAGGTGCAACTTCTCCTGATCCTAATGTTATCACCCCCCCACACACACCCCTTACCTTCTCAGCATAGTGGATGTAGTTGGAAGCCTCTGGACCCAGGAACCTGGAGAGACTCTGGACCACAGCATCTCTCCTCTGCTCAAACTGGGAATGAAAGGCTCAATCAGACCCATAGACCAGTCAGTTGGAGGCAGAATAAACTGCCAGACACATATGGTATTAATTAGTGAGTGATTAAAAATAACTGCTAGTTTAATTTAGCTGTAAAATAGCAATTTCTTGTAAATATGAAAGCAAGCTCAATATCAATTTTAGAGAGCAGGTATTGTATATATAACATAATAATAGTACAAATAAAACAATTAGAACCCGAGATGTTATTGCTTTCAATATAAAATAGATCACAGCAATCAAGACCAAACTGGTGGGTTCTGACATCTGTAACCTTGTTTTGTCGAGGGTTCTGGGGTACAACACATTGCCAGTCTAATGTCAAGAACTGTGTGAACCTTAATGCATTCACTAGCCTACAGCTATCCTTTTAAATATGCATAACAAACTGAATTTTTAAATACCGAAGCCAAGCCAATGAAATGGCAGTGGTGTGTATCATGCAGCCGTGTTGTGTGGAGTGGTACATGAATGATAGCTGAGGCTGAGAAATGGTGCCATTTTTTGTCGTTTCTGGCTGCGTGCGGTTGAGCAGCTACAGTAATCACACGAGAGCGTTAACCTTCGAAACCCTGCCACTTCGTCAGACCATCGATAAAATATTTAAAGGCTTGAGAGGGGCCTGGTGGGAAGCGATTTTGCATAAGTTTAACATTTAAGGACACGTATGAAAATAACCACATGAGCCAACATAGTGGAATTTACCCAGAAACCAGCAGTGGCTGCGCAAATAGATAACATTTAAAAATGCATGCAGCTTTCTTCACAAATCAAATGAAGAAAACTTTTGGAAATGAACAGGGGTAACCCATTAAGAACCTCAGCAAATTCACGGATGGCTTTGATGGCAACCGGTACGGCGGCCTTGTTAGTGCCAGACTCAGAGCGCTTGAAGTCTCTGTTCTTCGCCCCCACTAAGCTGGCTCATTCAACGCACATGGTGGAAGCAGCTAAACAGGATGGTAATTAATGGCTGTGTTTCATGCTCTGATTAAGACACCATGTCAGCTCGAAATCAGCTTAAAGACAAACACACAAACAGAAAATGGGAAAACAAAATTGCAAAAGATGAGCAGAGTGTTGTGTGTAGAGCGAGAGTCTTCCTCACTGGTCTGTTGCTCCAGTCAGTAGCCTGTACACCAGCGACAAATCCCACCAGCGCCGGGTTCCCAGAGGGGCTTGTAGCATCAAAGGTCACGCTGAAGGGGCAGTCCGAGCTGGGCTGAGTCACAACCTCGCCTGAGTATCCCTTCTCACGCCAGAAGGCCTGTGGCAGAGAGGACAGCTCATTGTCACATCGACGTGCAACTCAACTTAATCTGAAGAGTTACAAGCCTGTGCCTGTGCAACACTTACCTCAAATGATTTATTCTTGGTGCAATATTCAAGAGATTTAATAAATACATCCTTCTTAATTGTAGCTAATGAGCATGATCATGCGGCCAATGAAGACATAAGTCTAACATTTGCTTTACATGAGGAGTGTAATAGTTTATTTCACTAATGATTTCATGTTCTGGTTTTGTATTATAGGTAAATAAGATAGAAAATGTCTATTCCTATGACTGCGGTACAATTTATTTCCTTTGCTCTCCAGGAAAATGACTTAATTGGCTGACGAGGTCTGAACTAGACTGCAGAGCAATACTCAGAGCGGCGGGCTAATTTTTTTGTCTCATGTATGTATTTCCTGGGTGGATGCAGCCATCTTTACTGGTACACCACAGATACCTACACACAAGATGTGCTCCTTAAAGTAAGAAAAAAACTAAGCCGCCCATGTGCAACCTGGCCAAGCTGTTCCTGGATTCACACGCCTGCTTCATCTTTAATCCGTGTGGTTTCTGAAATAGCCAGGCGAGATGGATCCGCGAGCTCCTCCCCCATGCCTTCAAGGAATTGCCTGGAGTTGTGCACAGCGAAAGCAACAGATGGTGCAGGAGAAGCCTGGGAGGGGTGGGATCCTGTGGAGTCCACTCACCGTGGGGTAGGTGACGATGAACTTCATCATGTGAGCCACTGGCATGTACTGAGTGAGATGCTCCCTCTCCAGGGGCAGGGGGGGCTGGTAGTGGATCTTGGCTGGAGAAACGAGAGCAGACAGACGTGCACAGACAGTGAAATGACAGTACGGATTTGGCACACCGGGGTTCTGACCCAAGTCTTCTCAAAACCATGAGGTCCCCACCAACCGTGCCGACCCCAGTTGCCCCTCAAACATTGGCATGCACTCCTGCTACAGCAGTGTTTGTAAGTATCTTACAGAGAATTGTAAAAATCAAGAATCATTACCGTTACAATTCACCAAGATGTAATCACAACACAGTTAGTTTAATTAGTGACTCCATAACACTGAATCTCTGACTGGCTTTCACTAAACAGCAACACAAGGTCCCTTCAGTCCACAAATGATGTTTTTCAGTTATTTTTTTCTTTTCTATTTTCAGGTTTACAAAATTCATAACAACTGTTGAGTACTCCAATCTTATCCTTTATTTCTTTATTTGTTATTCTCACATGAAAATTTGTATTAAAGAAAAATACCTGAAAGCTTCTTACTAGGTTACAAGGCTCTTTATCAGTCTGTCAAAGTGACTCAGTGGGTTTTGCCTTAAAAGGAGTAATATACGGGCGTCTGTGCTTCAGTGTGTTTGACGCACTGTGAGTCATAGTCCCCTGTTGAAGTTTTATCCGTTTGCTGGCAGACTAAAGCTTCATACTGCCTCCAATTTATATGTTTCTTGCACTTTTTTTTCTGGAACTTTGGGCATCAGTCAAGCATATTTGTTTGGCGCCACCTGGCATCATCGTAAAACTCCATTCCCCAAACGTCGGAGATGAATGGCGCGTTCGCGGACACGGTCGCCTGGCAGGCAGTCAGGCTCAGTTTCGTTGGTTTTATCTCACCAGGTACAATTACTTTTACAAGATGTGCTCATTAAAGCCCTAAGCCATCCAAGAGGTTGTGCTAAGCTCACATGTCACTCAACTTCTGGGCAAAAAGGAGGCGTGCAAAATGATCATAATCATACAATTTCAAGAAGAAAATAAAAATAAATCAACTGTCACCTGCTACAAGATTACATGACTTTATCTTTACATCCACAAAAGCAATGGAGAAAGTTTTTGTTCCCAATGCGGTGCGTTCCAGCTTTCTGCGGAGCTCATTCATGTTTTGGTGGAAACAGGGCGCTACAAAGACGCAAATTATGTAAGAGCGCAGAGACATTCCTTGGGAGAACGCTGTTTATAAATGCGTTTGAGAGATTAAGGCGCCTGGCATTGAAACGGGGTAATGTATTTATAGCACGCCGGAGACCGTGATAAACAGTGGATTGCGAGAGATTTGTGGTTCATGCAGAAGACACACCAGCAGATGCCTAGTTTGCAAAGGAAACATGTCAAGAGTGTCTACAATTCAATTTCAATGCTCAGGGTGACACGTGCTCATTATAAAAAGTCAGGATTAACGAAGGGAATGGAGTTAAGAGCGCAATGTGTTCAGATTAATACATGAAAACTGTTCTGCTTTAGAATGAAGACAGTGAAAGTGTCCTGTTTTCCACAGATGGATATATAGACAGATACACGTGTGTAGAAATGGACCGTATAGATATGTTTGTTATAAAATAAGAAAGCAGATCGTGCAACAAAAAATGTAGTACGAGAAAAACAGAAAATGTTGTTGGCACATGAAATATGAATGCCCCGCCTCCTGTCTCGGCGTTTCAGGGAGAATCACGCATAGCTCTTTCTTTTCTGCCAGGTCTCTGATGACGCGGCACTCACACACACCAAAGCAGCGAGGAAAACCACAAAAGCTCAGTTAATGGCAGATGGGGAAAAAATATCGAAATACCTCATAAATCATTGAAAGAAAATAATGATTATATTTTAGCATGCTTGTCCTTGCCTACTGCTCTCTCTCCGTCCATCCACCCCCTCCTGTCTCCACTCCCTTCTCTACCTTCTCCCCTCGTCTCTTGCTGGCTCTTCCTCCATCTCACTCTTTCCCCCCCTGCCTGCCCCAGGGTCCCATCTACCCTTCAGGGGTCAGATTTGCACCATCCTTGACTACCTCCCAGCACCCCCTGAAAACTCACCCAGTTCACAATGTCCCTGCAAATCCCACAGTCCACCTCTCTGCCTTGCTACCCTTGACCTGTTAGCGTTTGCACTGGACATATTGTAATGTAGGAGTGGAATGCATTGGAAGTCAACTTGGATCAAGTCATCAGACAGAGAGGCCCAAATACTTCTAACCCCCGTATTCAAGGTCCAAGCTTGTAAAGGGGCACAGGGACCGACTCCATACTGGCTCTCCTCACTCCAACCGAGCTGCAGTTACTACACACGCAAGCAGACGCCCTCTCTCGTTATGAATGATAGATGGGCTTAACAGGTGCCTTGACAGTTAATTAAAGGAAGGGGGGGTTTGACACGGTGAGTCAAAGCAAGTAATTTGCCTCTCACTGCATCCACGGTGCCTGTGTGGGAAGTGTGTTTTCACCCATCTGTGTAGGCCTGTGTGTTTGCAATCGGGCGAACCTGGGGTTAGATTGCAGTGCAGCTGGATTTCAAAAGTGGGGTACTTCAAACACAGATATGTGTCATTGTTTGTATTTATGTATGTATGTATGTATGTATGTATGTATGTATGTATTTATGTACTTACTACCCCCCCTTTCTCTTTAAAGACGGATGCACTTAAATTATGGCCATCGATTCTAAGCATCCACACTGTCCTATTCCGCTGATTTAATGCCCTGGCAGCTTCCTGAGGATCAATATTGTACAAGTCAAGCCCCCAGTAGTAGCTCGGCACTCTTGGCTCAGGTCCATTTATCTGTCCTCAGTCTGTATCACTCGTGTGTGGTTGCAGCGGCAGCACCAACCCCAGGTCTCAACATCAGACTCCAAGATCATTCTGGAGTATTGAGCTCCTTTCCCCAAATCCCGAGCTACTTTACCGGGTGGCCTAATTGTGTAATTAACAGGGTTATATTTCAAGTCTCCCTCAAGACACTGTGTGCAATGCTGTTTAGCTCAAATCCAATGCAACTCTCTCTCTCTCTCTCTCTCTCTCTCTCTCTCTCTCTCTCTCTCTCTCTCTCTCTCTCTCACCCAGTGACGAGAGAAATAGTAAACGTGTCAAACTGAGCAAATAATTAGATAAATTCGGGAACGCAGAGTTTAAATACAGCATGCTCTGGAGGCAACTGGGATGAGAAGAGGTCACTGTTACACTAATAAGGTTGATTTTGTTTTGTTTTTTCCCATCTTGCTTCCCAGCGTAATTTGCCCTGACACGTTTCCCAGTGTGATTGTGCAAACCTCACGAGACACAATATGGCAGTGATGATTTAAACATCGCTATTGTTATGACGGAAACACGAGTTGAAGAGTGGGATCTGAAACTGAGCGCGTTGTGCATCTGGGAGAGAGCAATTCGCAAGTCACACTAACAATACACACACATACCGGAGCAGATACTGACACCCCTCCCATATCTGGCTGCCCCTCTGTGTGGGGGTCTCTGCATGTAAAGGATAATTCAATCACTGGAGCTAAAATGCGCTTTTGGGGGCTCTCCTGTAGCTTTAACAGTTGTTTATTTAAATTATTACTAGAGTCCAACTTGAATTAATGTATTTTGCTTCTCGTGAGGGGAAGTGACTAAGAGTTTGCCCCTGTCATCCGTTCTTTCCACCTGACGTGACCTGTCCTGCCGGGGGGTCCGGAGGGAGCCGCCTCTGCCTGGCAGCTTCCCGAGACACGAGAGGGAGTGAAAGGTGCCCGGAGTATGACACCGCCCCGGCGCGAATGCAAACCGACAGCTTGGCGGTGATGGCGTCCAGCTGGCATCTCCCAAGTCCCCAAACCCTTGTCAGGAGGAGAATAGTGAAAAGGAGAGGAGGGAGCATTTGCAGACAACCTTCTACAGCCGGGCAAGAAAACACACAAGAGGGAAAACTACGACAGTGGTCCGCCAGCCACGGCCTTGGAGGATCCACAGTCCAGCAGGGGATTATGGGTGTCACCAGCATCACGTGACTGGGGTCCTGGGTAATGTTGTGCAGCGGCCTACATTGACCAGAGTTGAACAGTCTTGTATGTTTATTCCTAAGACCGGTGACCTGCTCTGAGTGGGAAGTTAATATGAGTTGAAGAGAGACACGTCCTGTTTCTGTGATAAAAAGATCAAATCGGGATGGGAGGGGGTAAGATTCCACCCCCGAGCCCAGACAATAAGACACGCCACCCCCCGCCCCCGGAGACCATATGGAGTCTTGCTTTCATACACTTTATTTATTTGATTGCTTTTGCAAAAAGTGAAAAAAAATAAAAATAATGATAACTTACCCGCCAAATGAGGTGGGCAGGTCACAATCACAGCCTTGCAAGTGAAAGTGCCAGAGACAGTCCTCACTTCCACGCTGTCAGAGCCCTGTGGGCAGGGGTGGCAAGAGATAGCAGTGATTTTAGAGACCAGAGAAAGCCATTATCTTTTTTTTTTTTTTTCACAGACGAAGAACAGGTTCTTGTCTTTTTTTTTTGGTCCTAAGAGAACTACCTTTTTGACAGCTCTCTGGGCTTTATATAAGAGGTCATCCGGAGACTGCTAAGAGGGACTAGTTGTCACTGGGATTTTTCAGTCACTGTCACTGCTGTTGTTTCTGGGGGAGGTGGGGGACGGCTCAGCTGGGACATGTCATCGCCCTTGGCTGGCACTATCAGGGAGGCCGAAGCGATATGAGAAATTTCCACATGAGTAGCAGGAACTTTAGGTTGAGGCTGGACTGGGTTTATCAGCCTGTAATTGCGAATAGAAGAACAACTGAAAAAAGCTATTTCTGTTTTATCCATACATTTTGTTTTTCTCAGATGTGTTTTTTGTTTTGTTGTTGAATACATACCCAGCATGCTTTGCGGATTTGGTGCCTTCATGTACATTTACTCTACAAGCTTTGTGTGAAGGCCAGACATTTCGGTTGAATTATGAAACTCTACCTGTTGAGCTGTTTGTATAGCACTGTGTGGCTACCTCCTGACACGGCCACACTCTGCTCACGGGGTAGCCCAGCGGGGAATCTCAGGGCCACGTTCCTAAGGGGCTCTAGTCCTGGCTCTGTGCCATGTACGGCCACCTCTGAGTGTCTCCTCGGGTCAGAGGTTGTAAGTGATTCTGCAGCAGTACTTAAGAAGAGGCTACTCAATTAAAGGTCCATCAAGGATCCCCAGGGGGCCCTTGAAACTGTGAACCAATTCGTTATTTACAGGGTATAAGAACTCATTCCTGTCCGTGGTGTCTGAAGACTGCGCTGCACTATGGAGACACTCAGGTTGCCACGTAGATCAAATCAAAACACATATAAGAGTGATGTACTGTGTTATAATATAGATGGGGTTGGAGGGGTGGGGGGGCGTGATTGCTGCTCCATTTAATAGAGGGATACATCAACTCAACAAGTTTCAGAGATGCTGTTCAAAATGACTGCTGTTTTTTTCTTATTAGCATTCCCATTTTTTAATCCCAGTGATGGCTGGTGTTTTGAAGTCGGCCACGTGCTTCAGAGCGATACCGCACCATTCAATAGCTGCCCCCCCACTGACCGTGGCGCTTACAAATGGGGTTTTTGTTTTTCTATATCTTTTCTCTTTTATGTCTTTTCTTTGATGAAACCAACCTTAAATCTTAAAAAAACAATAATAAAAAAGGCCTAAAGACAAAACCGATAATTAAAAAGAAGAATAAGAAATGACTGATCATTCCTGAATATCTCTCTTGGTGGCTTCAAACTCAGCTCTCAGTGTCACTCTCTCTCTCTCTCTCTCTCTCTCTCTCTCTCTCTCTCTCTCTCTCTCTCCCACCTGTTCTACTGCAGTCACTGCGGAGGCCAGGCGGATGTTCTCTCTTCCTACTCGGTCTGCCAGCCTCTCCGACAGCTGCTGGGTGCCCCCCTGTGGCAGGAGAGCAGAATCACACTCTGAGCAAAGCTTCACATTATGTAACAGTCTTTCAAAACCTGGTTGTAAAGTCATCTGTGTTTGCTGGATCCCAAATGGCCTCTTAATAATTCAATTGAAAGCCTAATTAATTAATTACATGTTGCTGTAGATGCTTTTTTTTATTAATAAATAGCAGGAGAAATAAAAGTACCTGCTGAGTTGCTAATGGATGTGGATGTGGATGTAAGCTTGTAGGCCTAACTAATATGTAGCAAGAATGAGACTCAAACAGACAGTTAATATAAAGCCTTACCCAACTGTCTGCTGAGGGTACTGTACCTTCACCTTGAGCTCCTGAGCAGAGCCCGCCGTAGCTTCCAGGAGGGGCAAGAAGCCCCCCGCAGCCGCCCCGTACATCAGGAAGTAGAGGAAGGACAGCTGGGAGCTCTCCACCCCAAACACAGACCTGCAGGACACCTCCATGGCGTCGCGCACCTCTGAGGTCACAGAAGAAGGACAAGTTACAGCAGACGCCTGCTTTTTAAGAGCCCTGCAGCCCCCTCAGTGGGTTCCAGATTCTGAATCCTACCCAGGCCTGCCTAAGGCACGTCAAAACATCTTTAACTTGTATGATGTCTCCTTTGCTATGTAGAGCTGTATTTATAATGCGTTGTAAGTTGATGTTGATAAAGGCACGGGTGAAATAAACAAAACAAAACAAAAATGATTATGAATAATAAGAATACAAGATATACTGTTCATCATAAATAAATAAGAGCTATCCAGTCAGTCTCACCTTGTGTCCAGGTGTGATCAGAGATATAGGAATATAGCGTAATGCTGTCAAACTCTGCGGCCCTGGGGGCGGAGCCTGGGTTGTCCACAGAAACCGTCTTACTCAGCTTCTCAATCTGCAAACAGCAGCAGATGGTTCTCATAAGTGGAGGCCGACACGGGCATTTTGCTGTGTTTTGTTTGTCTGCAGGTGATGTTGGTAGTATTTTACTAACTGTGCATGAAAAGAGAATCTGTGCTTGACTGCTGTTTGTTTGCTTTGGTTTATTATTATTTTCTGCACAGGCCGCAAAGACTGCATTTCAGTTCCTTGCAGCTGCTCCAACATTTTTTCCAGAACACCGGCAATGCCACAATGATCCTGGGCACATGAGGTTGACGGTATCCATTAATCACAGGCCAAATTGCTGACAAATAAACCGCCATGCACACATTAAG
This sequence comes from Amia ocellicauda, assembly GCF_036373705.1. Classification (NCBI taxonomy): domain Eukaryota; kingdom Metazoa; phylum Chordata; class Actinopteri; order Amiiformes; family Amiidae; genus Amia; species Amia ocellicauda. The sequence goes on along the minus strand of NC_089858.1, from coordinate 33,932,548 downwards.
ATAGCAAACAAACACAAAAATAAAATAGATAGATAGATACATCAGTTCTTTTTAACAAGCCCTAGGTCATTCCCCATACTGGTAGTTATGCCTCTGTTATGCCAGCCCCATGAACCCTGCACCGCCCATGTGTGTCTCCGAGTCTCTCCCACCTTCCACAGCAGCAACTGCATGTCAACCAGTGCCAGCCAGGACAGCGGGGGGATACTGGAGGTGTAGGTGCGGATGCTGGCCTGAGGTCCACCTAACTGGTACACTTTCTTGCCGCTGGTGTATTGTGAGTAGGTCTCCAGGCCCAGCTCCTGGATGAGCTCCAGCACATGGGTCTGAGTCCTGCAGCGCAAGCCAGTTTTGGTTTACAGAGAAAGAGGGACAATCTGCACCCTGACAACGGTGTGTGAGGTTGTAATTTATGGGTAAATTAGTTGTAAAGTAGTTGTAATTTGGTTGTATTTTGGTGCTGAAAAAGACAGTGTGAGAAAAATGTTGCAGAAACCTAACACTTACATTTCTCATGTCTGCACATATCTCAGTCTCCTCTCTGTACAGTACCCACCAAGAAAATGCATGTATATATACAGTATAATTGTGTTTTGACCACACCCCCTGGTCGACACATTTCTGTTGCCACAACATCACTTTGCTCTGGGCTCAGTTTATCGCAGCGTTGCCACAAAATATTTTCTGCTTAGCTGGGAAGATGCCAGGTTTTGTGAAAGCTCTTACAGTACCTGCCCACCCACTGCCCCCCCAGGTCCCAGCGATCCTCTCCCCGGGCTGCTGGCAGGCTGAGGGTCACTGTCCGTCCGCCCACTCGATCTGAGGGACACAAGTGAAGCACATGGTACGCATCGCATTGAAGCCAAAACAGCACTAGAGAGGTTGAATTAAACACAGGCGATAGTGTTTACACACAGACCCTGCTGAAAAGTGCACATCCCACACAGGAAACCTTCTCTGATTCCTACAATCAACAAACTAACAAACGCATGAATCACTCCAACAGCACGTGGGGCCAAAACCTTCCTGCAGTGGTCCAGGACTCTACAGGGAATATCTGGAGCTGCATGGACCTTGCAGAGCTCAATTAGGTCCTTATGTGGGGCAGCACTGTTCTAATGTACAAATGCACCTTCCATTACTATTGCAATGAGTTTCCTGCTGTTACATTTGTTTGTTTTCGGTTTCCTGTGTGATGCAACACGTTCAAAGGCATGCGTCATATGTACCCCTGCAGCAGTGGCAGCATGTTTAGAGAAAGTAAGCCAGACCTTACAGGATAAATAACCATGAAATAAAATCAAGCAACAAAGACTAAAGTCCTCTACAAGCTACTTCACCTTTTCCTTCCAGCACTAGGACCTTCAGATCAGGGTTTCTCTTGAGCAGCTCGCCTGCCGCGGTTAACCCAGCCAGACCGGCTCCGACTATCACCGCATCCCACATGACAGCAGCCTGCCTGTAATAAGTGACAGATATGATAATACAGTTAAACTGCTTATGTGTGTATGTACTGCGTTCAAGTGAAGCAGGAGAAGTGTAGACTAGACTCGCACTAGACTCTACTTGGTTGCAGGTGTGCTTTACAGCCGGAAGACACTGTTTCAGGGAAAGTCTCCTCTCACTCACTGCACGGGTACAGTAGGTGCAACACAGCGAGAACAGCGAGACAGACGTCACAATGCAACACTGCGACATGAGCTGAGCTTTGAACCCGTCTACAGGGCAGAGATGTGTCCTGATGTGCTCAGTGTGCGCCCTATAGGAGTTAGACATGTGCACAGTGGCGCTTTGACAGCAAGGACGGCTCTTCCAGTGACCCTTACGACGCACAATCAATCGCCCTTTTTTATTCGTGCTCTTCTTCAGGCATTTCCTTCCCTTTGTTGTTAAAATGCATGGCGTTTGTTAAATGAAAAACATATCATAAACGATCAACAATGCAAAAGTTAAACATGGCAACCTAAAGGGTTAAACACGGCATCAGAACCGCGGAGAGACGCTCTTGCTGGGAACAATAATGTGCACCGGGGCGTGTGATTTCATTAGACCTCAATGCACTGTGTGACGCATCCATTTCATGTATTTCCATCGCATTGCTTATTTTAATGCACTTCATAAACTGATTTATTTTTTTGTATGAGGTGGGGTTAGTCTTGCAGAGACCTGCTTATTAAATTGCATTAAGAAATACTAATGTAATGAATTGGTGAAATTCGTATTTCCACTGAACAATTGTTTTTTTTTAAATGACACCAGGGGGCGATATTACTCTGACTGGACATGGGTGAGGGTGGATTTTGCATTTTAAAGCCATTGAATTTGGAAATCTGAAAAGACCTTGCGTAATTGAAATGTAAAAATGACTGAGATAAATATTTTCACAGATTGCTAAATTCTTTGTATTTTGTTGTATACATTGCATAAGTGTGTTGTGTGTGTGTGTGTGTGTGTTTTGCTACATATCTTTTAACAGGGTAGTTTGTCCTATTTGTCTAAGATACTCTAATCTTAATTACAGTATCGATAGGGTGCCCTTACAAACTCAGCCTCACTTAGCAAGTCTCAACCCGTCAATAACACTTACTTAAACGGGGGATTTTAAAAGATCCCAACTATGCTGAAATGTGAAATATATAGCCTTGTTTTCCACAATTTTAGTATAATTGTTCAGAATATAAAAAGGCGCAAAATGCATTGCATCTGACAGAAATCAGATAATACATCCATAAACAAATAAAAATAACACATCCAGCTATACAAAGGGAAAATACAAAAGCATATTTTATTATTCTCACTCATGCAAATGAAAATTTAAAATTAGATACATTTCTTGGACATTTATTTCTGAACACACTGTAGCGACTGCAATTATTTGCCAAACATAACATTTCCATTCTCCATTTTGTTGGCCCCAGAATTTACCAATATAAAGTGCACTTTCATTTTTGTATAGGAACTAAAAAAGACGTCATCAAAATTCAGTGCGATAAAGCAGTACACTTTTGGTTTGGTGTGTGTATAATGTGTGAATAACATAATCGAGCACATCAAACCAGAGGAGCTTTTCCAGATCAGCAGGGACACACGCACCCGGGGACACAAATGGAAATTGGGCTTCAAGGCATTAAAGACAGAAAACAGGAGACACTTCTTCACACAGAGAGGCATCACAATCTGGAACAAACTCCCCAGCAATGTGGTAGAAGCTGAAAATTTGGGAACATTCAAAAATAGACTGGATAGGATCCTTGGATCACTTAGTTATTAATGGACACCAAACGAGCACGATGGGTCGAATGGCCTCCTCTCGATTGTAAACTTTCTTATGTTCTTATGTTCTTATGTGTATAAAATGCCCTTAGACGTGCGAGCTAAACACATTGTTTGTCCACTGTCAGTTACGACCGCTACAATAACCACATTATTTATTTATTTATTTATTGGTTAATCCAGGACATTATCACAACACTGGGTTTGAATTTTGTGTTTGTGTTTTGTGTGGTTTACAAACATAAACTAGTCCCTTAAAATCAAGGTAGCCTAATGTACTATTCTTATTCTTTCTTTAATCAGTTCTCAACAAAATCAGAAAATATATCATTGATAAGTATTTATTAATCAAAATTAATAATAAAAGAATGTCATTTTTTAAAACACAGTAGTCCATATCAATACATTCAAATACCACAGCATTTATTTTACAGTATGTTACAATAATGTGTCTTTTTATTGTTCAGGAGCCTTAAAAAAAAAAAAAAAAACATAAATTACCACATCATACCCAACACAATTAGTGCCAAATTGAGGTCTCTTCTATATACAGAGGCACCTTTGCAATGTGTTGTGGCTTAGATAAATATTTATGTTGTGTGGTCTCGGTCTCGGTCTCGGTCTCTCTCTCTCTCTCTCTCTCACACTACATGCAGAACTGGTAAGCTCACCGTGTTGACATGCATTTGTGTCACACAGCCATGGGGCAGAAACTTACAGAACTAACCTGTGTTTCGTTACGTAAGCTTATTGTTCTGTTGTACTGCACTGACATTCATCTTTTTAATATTATTATTATTTGTAATAGTATTAATGATAATAATAATAATAATAATAATAATAATAATAATAATAATAATAATAATAATAATAAAACAAAATATTCATAATTCATCGAATGCAAAGGTTAGTCAACTGGATTATCAAGATATGAAAAGGTTAATAACAACGAGTCCTCTATTGTTTAGGCTACAGTTCATGCTTGTGACATGTTAATTAGCAGTTTGCATGTAAGAAAAACAGCCCCCCCCCCATCTTTTCCATTAACATGTCTTATCTTTCAATTTCCCTCTGCTCTCTTCACCTTTCACTTCCTGCCCAACTGCCTAGGGTCCCTTTCATGCTTGTCTCACTCCCACTCCCACTCTCTCCCTCTCTCTCTCTCTCTCTCTCTCTCTCTCTCTCTCTCTCTCTCTCTCTCTCTCTCTCTCTCTCTCTCTCTCTCACACACACACACACACACACACACACACAGAAACTGTCAGGTTCACTTCTCTGTGGCCTGGTGCAGTTACCCTACCTGTTTGTTCAGTCTGGATGACCTCGCCCACAGCCCGGCTAATGATGGTGCCGCCCTCATGCCCTGAGTCTGGTTTCCTGGGAAACCACCGTGCTGTAACATTCCAGCCATAGAAACCCGGCCTAGCAAGAGTACAGGGGGGATTGGAGGCAACACGGCATTCGAATCACCTGTTGAAAAAAGCACAGAATGCAGCTGCAATCCCAAACTGGGACTTTCTCCTGAATGGATGCATTTATTTCTAAAACGAGGGCTTTAAAAAAAAGATTTGGAAAAGGGAACCATTGCCTTTCTTCCTGTTCTGTTTTACATTGGCAGCAAAAACACAATAAACAAACAGCAACGGCAACAAAAACATGTAATCATTCTCATCTTCCCCAACAGCAAATAACAAGCTCCCAGCTCTTGTCTCTATTCACGTAACGCCCGCTTGTGAAGTTTCTACAATAATTAACAGTTTATATCTGACCTTTGGAGTTTCACACTTTGAAACTGCTGCCAGGCTACTGTCCCACTTTCCCTTGGTTATGTTCCTTTGGGTGAATTAGGTATTCCCACTCACACCTGTGCTATACCCCTGTCAGTCTAGCACAAAATACAGTGAACAACTCGGGTTAAAAGGGTAATGGTGGAGAAAGTGTGCAAATAGATGATTGAACAGTAAGGGCAAAAGAAAGAAGGGGCAGATGCAGACCGTGAGAGAGACGGTGGAGTCTGTGTCTTGTTTGTGTGTGTAGCTGTGTGTGGGGAGGGTGGGAGACGGGTGGTGTCTGTGTCTTGTTTATGTGTGTATGTGTATGGGGACGGGGCGGGGGACAGGGCAGGGGGAGAGGATGCTATATTAGGAAAAATACTATTATTCTGCTCTCATAAAGTGGAAAAGACATCAAAAGGAAAGAAAAGTGAGAGTGAGAGAAGGAAGGGGAGAAAGGTAGGGAGTGTGGGTGTGTCCTTCAGTCACGCACCTGCTCCAGGTCTGCACAAGTTTGAGAGAGAGAGAGAGAGAGAGAGAGAGAGTGTGGGAGTGTGGAGTACAGCACTTGTCACTGCAGTCATTCAACTGTCAGCTGCACGGCTTTCCTCTCGGGATACTTCCCCTGGCCCTTCGTCAGGTGAGTCCCAGCTGTAATCTCCACCAGCTAATCCGTGTGATCTGCTTGTCGGCACTGCTTTACAGGGGGCAGCGTCAAAAGAGCCAAATAGGGTCCGAGTTAAAGTAATAGGGAGCGCTGCGCAAAAAAACATTGTCTCCCCACTAACTTCAAATCGGCCAGATCCACAGAAGTGTTGTATACTTTGAATGCATATGTCAATGTATGTATTCATCTATTCCTGGGATTTTAAGAGGGGGCTAGTATAGCTCTTCCAACAGCACACTCCTGTTGCCCTAGAATTAGTGCTCCTCAGCGTTCAGAGTGGATGTCTGAGGGGGAAGACTAAATGCATGGATTTACTTTTCCTTGACACCTCAAACTTGCTGTTCAGACTCGAATTTACATACAGAGTGTTGTTTTCCTGCTTTCTGCTTTTCATATTTATGAACGATACATTGTTCTGTGGATTCTGACTCTAAAAAGCTGTGTTGAATTGTATTTAATTATTGGTCTGCATTCAAGGGGATCAGTATATGCTTTCTCTTGAGCACATTTCAGGTATCTTATGGGGATTTCTACTTTACACCACAACATTGAGTCACTGGTAATACCAGCCTGCAGGATTTTTCACACACAGAAAGGTTATGAATAGCAACAATGGTCTGTGTGTGTACAGCTGTGTAGATTACCAGAACTAGGAACTGTGAAAAGAATCCCTTATCAGGAATTATCACAGTACATTTGCTTTAACACGGTTCCCTGTACATTTTGCACTTGTTTACCTGGTCAAAAATTTGAATGTGTTACAATGAGAATTGCCAGCGGTTTGTTTGTGCCGAGTCAAAGAAAAGTCCGTACAAAGAACGTCTCTACCTGGCGATGAGAGAGCACAATTATACCTGGGGGAGATTTTTAACAAATTGAGGAGGAAAATTAATCCTGGCCTGTCAGAGGGTTGAAATGACTTGTGAAGTGACTGGGTTGTCACTTCATTCTCAGATTTGCTGAGCAACACAACATTTCTCGCATGCGCCGTGCTTTCCTTATCTCTCCCTCGAAACTGACCCGGCTCTAAAACCAAAACCAACTGGTTTCACAGAAAAAAAAAAAAACTTTCTTTCTTTCTCTTGATTTTAATTTACAGCCTTACAGCCCTGATGAAAAAAGGGGAATTAGACAGAAACTCTATTTCAGAAGCTCGAGTGAGAAATGCTTGGTAACAAAAACGGAAAAACGTACTGCAAGTAAACAGAAACAGTATAGGCAGGTGGAGGACATGTGACTTCAAACGAGGAGAATAGGTCAGATACTGTAGAAATGGCAGCTCAAGGGCTAAACAGTCTGTCTTGCTTATAACTGTGATTTATCTGGGATGTGATCAGACTAACCATAACCACATCTGAGGTCACAGATACAGCTGACCTCCCTGAGAACCCAGTTAGCAGGTGCAATAAACAGTATTTTATTGTATTGTATTGCCCCCTTTTGTCTGCCCTCTGTCTCAATCTTATCGGCGGTTCTTCAGCATAGCTGTGCACAGCTTAAACAAACAAAAACTAAACCATACAAATTGACAACAGTAGGGCAACGATCATTCATAACAACAATAGTTAAATGGTTTGATTTTCCAACAGCACGTTTTTAAACCAAATACTGGAAACAAAGGCGGTTGTACAGGAGTCTAGAGTAATTACATTACATGCAAAGCGAGATCTGGGAATAGCCAATGTTTACACAAGTTTTAACAAAACAACAAGATAATAATATTAATATCACAAAGAACAAAGTATTTCTCTCACAGGATACATAGATCTGTAATGGGAATGCATGGAAATATTTCTCTATGGACAGTATAAACACAGCATACGTGTCACAGTCAGTGTAACTAAGAAAAACAAATCTGTCTTCTATTTCAGACATAAAACTGTAACATACATGTACTGTTATTAAAGTGTTTGCACGCCTACATTGATGTTTTCATTGGAAGAAATTGCCAGCCGATTGACACAGGCAGGGGCAAAGATGCTACAGATGTTAATGTGAAATTGCTAAAAATCCACGTAGGCATTTTAATTATATTATTATTATTTCTTTGTTTATTCAGTGTTTGTTTATTTGTTTATTAGCAGACATCTTTAACCAGGGTGACTTTTCACAAGAAACATTTAACAGCTTTACAGAGTGCAGTAAAATACAATCAGTACAACATACAATATACAAAAAGCACGCATCCTAGTACAAGTGAGCAATTAAAAAATGCACTGCGTCCCAAAAATCTGCAGATTACACTGCGGTGAGATTTCAGGCCCCACAGGTTCAAATTCAAAAGAGATGACATTACTGACATTAGTTAGTGTTGTCATTTATGATTCCCCACGTATCCTGTCCATTTCACACACACATATATATATATATATATATTTTTTTTTTTGTCATTATTATTTCCATTTGTATCTGGATTGGTACCGGATTTCAAAAGTTGTTGTGTGTTTCTCTTTAATCCCTCCCTATCTCTTTCAATCTCTCTAACAACAACAAAAAGAAAACACATTTTCGCAAATTAACAGTTTAATTGTTTGTTGTTGTTTTAACTCTGACCAGTATAGTACTGTCATGACTCTGTGTTATTCTCTTTTGTTGTTCTACTGACACATTTATCTGCAGGGGTGTCCATTCTTTGGCATTAGAACATTTCCCAAACACCAGGATTGATAGTTGTTATTTTTGTGGTTGTTGTCTCTGCAGATCCGAATTGACTCACAGCAATACTTCTCAACACAGCAAATAGATTTGACCTCATAGCAGAAAAGTGTCCAGTACTTGTGTGCAGTCATCTCACGGCGGTCGTCCACTCTGTGTTTCAGGATGGCAGCAGCGCAGGACAGAAGAAACCCGCATCTGTGTTTCAGGACAGTGCTGGGGGTGCTTTTCGCCGTCTACCTGAGCACAGGTAAGCTCAGACGCTAAACTCCCTAGGGTTCGTTGTAGCTGTGGGCAGGTAGAGTATGAATGCATCCCAGATACCCTCCTGCTGAGAAGGAGAGCTGTTTGGTTCCTTCAGGCTTTGGCCCATCTGTTAACAACCTACGCATCCAAGGTCCTCAAGCTATTTCTCATAGGATCCTAATGAATTACCGTTCCCCAAACCGCATGAGTAATTCGTTCTCTACACCTACTTTACCAGCATAGATAATAGGGCCTAGTCTGTTTATTTTTGTTATTCTGCTGCTGGTGCATATGACTCGGAGCCAACATGCAGATGTGTTTGCGAGAAAACTTTACACTTATCGGTGAGTGGTCATGTTGACCTGCCAGGGCCGTTTGTCTACATGTGTGTGATCCAAAAGATTCCTCCGTTACTGCAGCACTATTCTCAGTTCTGAGTCTGTGGCAGTGACTGACATTTTATCAGTATATGCTAGACTTCAAATCGTTCGTTTCTGTTTTGTTCTTCCTAGGACGTAACAGCCGAAGTTGGAGTTGGTGACAGTTTGAAAAGTTTTCATGTTTTCAAATGTAAGACAGGGATGGTTGAAACAAAGGCACAGACTTACCTTAAACAACTTACATTCCTACAGTACTACTGTTTGGATAAACCAGACTGCTGAGGATCCAGGGTGTGTTTCTTTCAAAGATGTTTTCTCCTCCTCACCCAAAACCAAAACCAAACAAACCACATACATATACATTCCAATGATAACTGTCACATTCAAAAGAATAGAATAACATCTGACATTGTTTGAAGTATCAGTAACGCAATATCAATCAATACATAAATCATATAAATGTAAAAAAAATGAAATGGTGTTGTATTTTTTTACGCAATTTTTTATGTCGTTTCAGAGAGAACTAATCCACAGGTTTGAACCTTTATATTTATTAGACTTTTCTATTAGCCATCTCGTTAGTCTTTTAATTGCTATGATTCAGACTGATCCCTCAGTCCTACACCGCCCTCTCTCAAATTATTGATTAAATAATCCTTGCTTGTTTAAGGCATCGTGGTTGTGTTTGTTTAGTATACTGCGGTCTCTTGTGTAATTGCATGTGACATTTTTACAGAAGAAAAAACACAAAACACACAAGCTTTCTTCCCAGATTTTGGATGTAAGAACAGAAATGTCAAACACAAAACCGAGTTAACAAGAAGATTAAAAAAGAAAAAGATTGAAGAGGGACAGCACAATTAAAACAATCGCAGCCAGCGTGAAACACCCTGCCTTAAGGCCTGGGGCCTCACAGCTGTCAGGCGACGAGCGAGCGGACAAACCGACGCACAGAGAGTGGGAGAGAGGTAGTCACACAGAGTGACAGCTGAAGAGAGGGTGTGACTGAGACACAGACAGCGTGACTCAGAGGGAGAGACGGCGGGAGTGGGCGTGTGGCTGCAGATGACAACCATGCATAGAATGACAGGACTTTTAGGTGCCGCTCCAGAGGGCTTGTGAAGGAAGGGAGCGGGGGTGTTCGTGTACGTCTTGAGGCCCCTTGTAATGGAGAAGTACAGATCAGTGAGCTTCAGTACACTATGGGTGAAGATACAGGATACTAGAGCATAGTCACACTGTTTATGTGTTCTTCCTTATCGTACGGGTTCTGTGTGGGGGCCTGTGATCGTGAGATGAACAAGGTGTGACTCTGAAACCACAACAATGCCCAAATTATTAATTGATTGATTGACTGATTGATTGATTGATTTATTCAGGTATAAACCAATGGGACCACTGCATCAGAGGTGCAGGGACAAATAATGTAATGAAATGTAGGTCTCTTTTGATCAAATTATTTATTTATAATAATATAAGACAGGTAAAAAGAAAATTAAAGCAGCATAAACAGTGCAGGTGAGATTGGAAAAGCAAAACAGCTTATATTAAAACAACACCCCAAAGAACAAATACACAGTATATATTATTAATAATAATAATAATAATAATAATAATAATATTAAGAAGAAGAAGAAGAAGAAGAAGAAGAAGAAGAAGAAGAAGAAAACAGACAAAAGGCTAATACACACATAATATCTACACACTTGAAATTTTTAAGGGATGAGGGTGTTTTGACAATATGAAAATGATTGTCACGCTGTTGGCTTAAAGATACGCCCATATATACCCATATAGACCCATAAAGACATACCCATATTCACCAATATAGAAAAGTGTGTGTGTTGTTGTGGTGGGGTGGGGGATTCCCTCCTAGCTCATCCTCATTTAACCCCCCTGCCAAGGTTTCAGCTTAAAGAAGCTGTTTGTGTGTGTGTGTGTGTGTGTGTGCGTGTGCGTGTGTGTGTGCGTATGGGTGTGTGTGCGCGTGTGTGTGTGTGTGTGTGTGTGTGTGTGTGCGTGTGTGCGTGCGTGTGTGCGCGTGCGTGTGTGCGTGCGTGTGCGTGTGTGTGTGTGCGTGTGGTTACTGCATGACTTGAAGAAACTCACATTGTGTACAAGAGTATACAGGCTCAGCAGCATATATTAGCTGAAACCCATTGTACTGTAAATTGATCTTATTGTCAAAATGCATCGAGAAATGGTAAGGAGACCGAGCACAGTTGTTACCTGCAGTATTGTTCTGGGTATAGAGGATATCATTATGGATTCCGGTAGATATTAGAATTCCAGCTGTATTCCAGAGCAAAGGCCATTCATGTAATGAAGCACACCTACAGCTCAATGCAGTTCAGTGCGTTTTCCTTCACATTATAAATGTCAGAAAGGTTGACATTTACAGACACTGCTTTTAAGATTTATAGCAGAGGATGGATGTGCTGGTAAAGTTAAAAGATTTTTCCAAAGTTGGTAAAAGTCGAACTCATGAGTTAGACCCACAGTTTGAATATGATTTCTTACATTTATTTAAATTAAGATCATTTAAAATATAGGCATATCACTTTACACTCAGCCCCATTTTCACCTGGCTGGAACTTCTTAGACCCGCAAGTGTTTAATATGGACTTTATAAGCAGTACAGGCATGTGACACCTATCAAATGAAAATAGACAACCTGTACTATAATATTCTACATAGATGATCCTGATTAGACAACCTATATTACACTACTACTTCACAAAAAGCATGTGGGACCACTCAAATTAAAGCATAGAAACTACAGAATCAGTTTCTGCATTGTTGATCATGATTAGGCACACTATATTACAACACTACCACCTTTTTTCCCAAGAATAATAGAATAATTATGAATTATGACATTTTTGGATTTTATGAAAAGATATTCAATGTAAACTTACTATTTTTTTACAATTGTCCCTTAAAGTACTAGTCAAAATACAACTTATACACATATGTACTGGCATGGCTCATTATTAAATCGCTTGCCAACTTCAGGCCCATAACCGGTATAGCAACCAAACAGATGTTAAACAATTCAGGAAGAAAGGGCAACGCAGCTAAATCTGCCACCACCTCCCTCTCTGAATTCCTCTCAGCCACGGAAACCTCTGTATCTGCCAAACATTCACCCGTGCCTGTGTAAGGGGAAACCGAACCGCAACTCTGAGCGGTGGACACAGTCCGGTACTCAGGGTTGGTTAATCGTTCCTCTGTGATTCAATCTACTTTTGTCGGCACTTGAGAATAAGCAGGAGTGTTTGTGCAATAAGGGAAATATTGCCGATAAATGTATAAATAACTGTTGGGCCCCTAGAAAATACGTATTTAAGAAATCATAGTTGTGAGACATCTTGTCTGGCTCTCTCCGTCTGGCCCTTCGGAGAGAAAATCCAGCACCCCCAGCTGTGGCTTCTGTTCTCTCCTCAGGGACCAGTGAATCTCTTTATGAAAGAGGAGTTCCTGCGAGTCAACGTCAAGAGTAACATTGCTGTAGCACAAAAGCACTTCCTGACTCTTTCTGCATTGGTTCCTCCGTGCCTTTAGGTGTCACTGTGGCAATGCAGATCACTTCCTATGGTCCTCAGACCATTCAGAAGGCGCAGGGGGAGCAGGTGACGCTGGGATGCACGTACACCCCCGCCGCCTCAGATGTGGGACCGATGGATATTGAATGGTTCAGCCTCAGCCCGGACATGACCCAGAAAGACACTCTGGTGAGACACAGCCTGGAGTCAGAGCAGGACTTTCCCTTAGGATAGATGTTGGGGGTTGGAGTCGTATGAGGAGGCCAAATCTTCAAATGAATCTGAAGTTTTCTTTTCAATATCACTAATATTTTTTTCTGAAACATCTTGTTAAAATATATATGTGAAGAACAACTCGTTTTAACGTTTTAACAATGGCGTTTGTGATGGGAGGGACCTTGCGCGTAAGGAATGGGTTGAATGGTTCCTCTACCTCTCTTTGGCAGATCTTATCCTACATTGAGGGCCAGAACTCCAATTACACCATCCCAAGTCTGGCGAACAGGCTGGTCTTCACGGCCAGGGACCCCAGCCAAGGCGATGCATCCATCACCCTGTCAAACTTGGGGGCCTCGGACACCGGCACCTACCAGTGCAAAGTGAAGAAGGGTCTCGGCAATGACATGCGCAAAATCACGCTGGTGGTGATGGGTGAGAAACAGCAGTCTGCCCCACGCATGCATACATTACACTGACACTGGAGAGACACTGAGTTGTCAGGGTCTGCTACCCACCTCCTCAGACTCAGGTCTCTTTTGTACTGCACTGTACTAATTGTACTGATACGATATATATATAGTATATTATATATATATATATATATATATATATATATATATACACTCACCTAAAGGATTATTAGGAACACCTGTTCAATTTCTCATTAATGCAATTATCTAACCAACCAATCACATGGCAGTTGGTCTGCTCAGTTACTAGGATTTTCACGCACAACCATTTCTAGGGTTTACAAAGAATGGTGTTAAAAGGGAAAAACATCCAGTATGCGGCAGTCCTGTGGGCGAAAATGCCTTGTTGATGCTAGAGGTCAGAGGAGAATGGGCCGACTGATTCAAGCTGATAGAAGAGCAACTTTGACTGAAATAACCACTCGTTACAACCGAGGTATGCAGCAAAGCATTTGTGAAGCCACAACACGTACAACCTTGAGGCGGATGGGCTACAACAGCAGAAGACCCCACCGGGTACCACTCATCTCCACTACAAATAGGAAAAAGAGGCTACAATTTGCACAAGCTCACCAAAATTGGACAGTTGAAGACTGGAAAAATGTTGCCTGGTCTGATGAGTCTCGATTTCTGTTGAGACATTCAGATGGTAGAGTCAGAATTTGGCGTAAACAGAATGAGAACATGGATCCATCATGCCTTGTTACCACTGTGCAGGCTGGTGGTGGTGGTGTAATGGTGTGGGGGATGTTTTCTTGGCACACTTTAGGCCCCTTAGTGCCAATTGGGCATCATTTAAATGCCACAGCCGACCTGAGCATTGTTTGTGACCATGTCCATCCCTTTATGACCACCATGTACCCATCCTCTGATGGCTACTTCCAGCAGGATAATGCACCATGTCACAAAGGTCGAATCATTTCAAATTGGTTTCTTGAACATGACAATGAGTTCACTGTACTAAACTGGCCCCCACAGTCACCAGATCTCAACCCAATAGAGCATCTTTGGGATGTGGTGGAACGGGAGCTTCGTGCCCTGGATGTGCATCCCACAAATCTCCATCAACTGCAAGATGCTATCCTATCAATATGGGCCAACATTTCTAAAGAATGCTTTCAGCACCTTGTTGAATCAATGCCACGTAGAATTAAGGCAGTTCTGAAGGCGAAAGGGGGTCAAACACAGTATTAGTATGGTGTTCCTAATAATCCTTTAGGTGAGTGTATATATATATATATATATATATATATATGTATTATACATACAATTTTGTTTCCTTCTCTCATTGTCTTTCTTTCCAGCTTTACTGTTCTAATGTATTTTTGTAAGTCCCTACCTCTCTTCACATCGAGATATATTCCAATATGTGTACAGGTTCCTCTCCAGATAGTGACTCACAAGAAAATGTATTGACGTAGGTGTAGGGTCAATACCATACTTACAACTGGAAGGGTTGCCAAACAACCTTGCCTTTTATTATACATACATCTCTTTCATTCCAGCTCCCCCTCTCTCTTCCTCCATTCTAGTTTCCACTGCTCTCACATTGCTGCTGTCTTCCCTTTTTGTAACCACCTCTCTCTCTCTCTCTCTCTCTCTCTCTCTCTCTCTCTCTCCCTCTCTCTCTTTCACATCAGCACCCCCTTCCATGCCCAAGTGCTGGGTTGAGGGTAAGGAGGAGGAGGGGGCGCCCGTCTCAATGCGCTGCAAGTCTTACTATGGCTCCACCCCTCTCAGCTACAGCTGGTTCAGGGAGAGCGGGGGGAGTATTCCCCCTGTTGCTGTACAAAGTAAGTACCACGACAGGATGCCTCAGAACAATTACAGTTCCCAGGTTCCTATTTACGGCACCTTAGAAGACATGTGTCCACTTTCTGCATTCCACCATATAATACACATGTGCTTGCCTGTGATATGTTAACCTTTTTTCTTCAATTATGTATTTATTTTTATTCCTGCCTAACTTGTTCCCCACTCCAAAAAGATATCATCATTCATTTTGTTCCCAAGAGTGATTGTGTTTCTTGGCTTTGGGTTGGGGCACCCAAAAATGGGTGTTGCTGTTAAAAAAATGACACAGTCGATTCTTGGTCTTCCTAAGGAACACCTTGTCATATCTGATCTGTAACCATATGTACAGATAAACCTTTAGTGCACTAATCCACATAAAAATAGTATCATTAAACAAACACACACTCAGAGCTTCACTGGGGGTCAAGAACGTAACCATTAACCCAGATTGAGTCCTATTTCCTCTCCTTCTCAGATCCTCAGACCGGCGAGATGCTGATCAAGAATCACTCGCAGAGTTACGTGGGCAACTATCGCTGTGAGGCCTCGAATGCGGTGGGCAAGCAGCAGTGCATCTACACACTGCGGGCCTACACACGTGAGTGTGCATCCCCACCTATCCCCCTCTCCTGGTCCCACAGAGCCACATGGAACAGATTGTGAAACAAGAACATTCCCCAGTGACTGGAGGCCTGGAAATTGTGGCAATGTATAGTGATTAAGTCAATAACTGCTCACTATGTGCTTTGGTGAAACAACAACCCCTTACTGTGGCTCTCCAGGACCCACGGGGATTATCACTGTCTCTGTGACACATTTCTTCCACAAAATAAATGTCCCTTTTTTGAGAAAATGGGAAACCACACTCACTCACCTAAATGTGTTAGAAGCCTGATTAAATGTGTAAGTGGCTTAAAGGACTTACACATAAGCAGACTGAATAATACATGTGACAGTTTTCAGCGTTCCCACGTCAAGGAGTTACAACAGCTGTTAGCTTAATATCACAGTAAATCTTGTATTAAATATGTGCATCCCTAAGGAAAAAGGTTGATTTTGAAAAGTTAAACATGGTTTTAAACAGTAATACAATGAATAATGTAGTGTGTGTAAAATACTCTCTCTCTCTCTCCCCAGCTGTCAACAGAGCTGGAATGATTGCAGGTGCTGTGATTGGTGCTCTGCTCCTGTTGCTCCTCCTCCTGCTGCTCATCTGGCTCCTGATTTGCTGCTGCAACAAACGGCGCTACCAAAAGGAAATGGCGAATGAGATTAGGTATGTGGGATGGAGGCCAAAGGGGGAAATAAACTGATAGACAATGACTGTGTAGGTGCTTTTCCTGGAATTATATTACCAGGACCTTGCCCTTCTATTAACCTTTAGCATCTCTGTCATGTTGTTTTCACGAATCACAGTCGCACAGCAAAATCATTTTGGAAACAGCACAAGGGACAACAGAAGATACTGAATCACTGTCTCTAATTGTAAAGAGTTACGAAATCCACAATGCATTACTAGAGTGTAAACTTTACAAAAGGGTTTTGCAGCAAGAGGTTTACAACATCAGTTAGGACAGTAATGTGGCTGTGCAGAATGTAAAATTCCAGGATTGGGGTCCAGGAAAATCACATTTTGACCCAGAAGGATAGAAAAACATGAAACATAAATAATATCAAGGTGATGCCTGAGCGGTTTGGCTGTTTAATCAACCATTGTAACCCTCTTCGCACACCAGGGAGGACGCCCCACCCCCTGCGAGCCGCCCCGTCACGCCCAACTCCAGCTTCCGCTCCGTCCTCGGGTACCGCTCGCACGCCGGCCTCAACTACAACTTCGTGGGCGGCCGGCATTCGCGGCCCGGGTCCTCCGTCCGCAGCAGCATCTACACAGAGAAGAAGGGCCAAATGGCACGGCAACCGTCCTCTTACAGCCAGCCCAGCGTGGTCAGCGGGGTCCCCTCCGCAAAGTACTCCAGCAAGTACGGGTACCCGGTATGAGCGCAGCCGACTGCCAACTCTGGTGGGTGGGGGACGTGGGGGGGAGAGGTGACACAGGAATTACAATGCTGTACGTGTAAAGCTAACCCCTTACCGGTGATGGAGAACTACAGGCTACTAATTGGAGTGGGATGACAGGACTGGACTGGACTGGATGGTGCAATATTCCTTTTCTGCTGTTTGGGAAGACATAAAAATAGAAAGTTCAAATGCCATCAGATTGCTGTTTACAGAAGAGAGTGGAGAGAACATGTTTGTGTCTGAGGAGATCTAATTTCCATATTTGTATATATGTATATATCAATATATTTGTGCACTTATCTACTGTTTTCTATACTATATATTCGCATTTGTGTTCACATACACTATATTACCAAAAGTATTGGGACCACCAAATCAAATTGGCAATCCATTTAAGAGTTTGTAGGTGGGAAAGTGTGTATATCCTCCACTCAGGGCCGTGAGAAAAAGGCACCACCATTATATTCACCCAGTCTGACCTCAACATACAATCCCACCAATGCTGGCAGAAACTGTGTTATATAAACATGCCAAAGCATAGTGGTTATCAGGGAGCCCTTCGTATAAACCTCAGGCTCTCCACAGCACCGCACAGAGGGGCTGCTTGTGCGAATACTGCTGGTAATATAGTGTATCTGAAAGAGATATTTACAAGGACTGGAGTCCCTTCTATAAGCATTCTATTAGAAACAACATGTCAAACTGAAGCAACAGACAGCACATGTTTGTACACTTCACAGTGAATTGATTGGAACCCTAATTACCAAGAAGGAGGGTTAGTTCAACTTAATTCAATCATGTTGACTGTGTTGTATATCGTATTCTCTCCGTGTCAAGCAATCTGATGTCTTTGTGTTAAAAGGCATTCATAATGTTTCTCATCACGTCAAAGTGAGCTTTCATACGCTGGTGTGTCTGCTGCAGTTTTTTCATTTCCAGTTCACTGAGCACTAGGCATTATTAAATATCTGCTGCCCCCTACAGAAATGAAAAAGTACTGTACATTTAACACACTCTGTTTTGTATTGGCCGGGGATTCAAATTCATCTGCTGCTGAAAAACCTAATAATGACCTCCAGGTGTCAGACTAGAATAAACAAAAAATCTAGAAAAATGTAATGAATAAAATAATGTATACTGTCTCAGGAGAAATACTTGTGTAAATGTAATTCAACCTTGAAAACAAATTGATGAAACTCTTAATATGTATGGATCAAGTATCAAGAGAAATATATAAAAATGGTACCTTCTCATTCATTTGTGTACGGGTAGGAAAAGTGCTGTTTGTTTTAATAAGAGTTTGGTTCTATTGTTCAAGCTGCAAACCTCAGGTCACACAGTATAATCTAGAGTCAGCAGCAGACATTGCCTGTGCATTTTATTTTAGTCCCTGGCAACCTGATTATTGTGTACTTTTATATATTTTTCTATTATAATGTCTAAAAGGAAATCCTTGTAGTTTAGATGTTAACACTGTAACACTGTAAGTACCACGATGATGTAAACTGGGATGACATATATGCATTTGTATAACTGTATTGTGTACATAATTTATTATTTTTGTTCGCTGTTAAATGCTCTATACTTTTTAAAATATGTTTTATCTATATTTGAATAGTAAAAAATTCAATTATTGTCTTAATCATGCCTCCATTCTATTACTATATACTGCATATGCCATTATATATATTTCATCATAAGCCAGTATTGATCCACTGCTGGATGAAGGCCTCCCCAAGACATTTCCTCTTGCTTTGATCTACAGCCTCTCTTTTCAGCCTCATGCCTGGATATCTTCCCATCTTTTATGTGGTCGTGTTTTGGGTCTTTTTTCATCTCTTGGGATCCATTCAGTATCTTCCTTTGTCCATCTTTGATCTGTTCTTCTTCAATGTTGTCCGGCCCATTGCCATTTTAACATTTCCACTTTTTGATATACGTATACACTCTCACAGCAATCGAGTGTTATTGTCTGTTTGGCTTTTGGCCATGATGACTGGGGTAGCATACTGACAAAAACAGCCTAAGATTGCCATGAATCATACAGTGGAGAGAGATACAGGATGAGGTGCTGAAATATGAAGCCTGGTAAAGTAGAAATGAAACCAAGATGTACACGAGCTGCGCGAACGCTCCTTCCTGACCTGTACTGCTCTGACACACCACACCGAGACACCAAGAGCTGCTGCTATTTTGAAACATGCAGCCCAGCCGAGCAGAACTACCTAGATCAGTTATTGTGGTGGGACGGGGCGATTGCACATCAACTATTTCAAGAATCCAGACAGTGTGCAGGAATGCATGTACATGCACGAAAATAACACCAACTCTTACTGTGGTGATTAACAACATGTCTGTACTGCAGAGGCTTAATTGGGTTTGTGCTGCTGTTTTACTGCTTTCTACTTCGCTTGTTTTATTTAGAATAATACATATTTAAAAAAATACAAAGACAAATATATTACCAATATATTGTTTACATCAACTCCCATCCTTTACATGCCTGCTGGCATTTCAGAATAGCCATTGGGTGTCTCTTTAAATAATATAAAAACATTACATGTGTGGATAACGCATATCTTTATCTATCTATCTATCTATCTATCTATCTATCTATCTATCTATGTATGTATGTATGTATGTATGTATGTATGTATGTATGTATGTATCTATCTATATCAGTGTTCTGCAACATCTTTTTCACACAGGCACGGATTTGGCCTTATCAATGCACAATGGGCATTACACTCATTAAATTTACAGTAAAGAGCGATATGGCGAACTTTGTTTGCAATATTGGCCCTTTGTAAACATTATTATGTTAGTATTAGGTTATATTGAGAACCCAAACTGATCATACATCTGATGCGCCACTACTGATTAAATTAGAAAATAGCACTGCATTTGTATTGTGATGGCACCCGTGTCTTAGTTTTTTCAAAAGGTGCTGGTAATTGGGTTTAATTGATGTAGTGGCAGACATCATTTCCCAGATGATTGCTATGGTTGTTTTTAACAAAGTTCATCACCAAATATGAGCTTATAAACATATCTTATAAAATAAAGAGGATCTTTGAAACACCTGTATTTTTCTTTTGGTAACTGCAACCAAAGTCTGTTCTTTTGCTGGATATCTGTTCCACAGGGAGTTCATTCAGATACTCTATCAGCTTGATTTCTGACACTACACTGCATGTTTGTGTTTGCTACTCTTTTTTTTTATTTTTCAGTGCATTATCAGAATTTAAAATAAATGTTTTCGAGAATTTAAAGCTTTTTTTGGTGCTTTTTCCCTGAAGAACTTTAGTTTATTTAAAATTTAGATGAAGGAACGTGGGCACAGCAGTGCTCTCATTTGTTCCTCATTAAGAACAAAGACTGGTTGTGTGGAGTAGTCAGTCAGTAGTCAGGGCTGTGGACTCCTGAGTTGAGAATTGTACTGCTATTGTACCCGTGTGCAATGTACAAGGCATTTACAAGGTACCATATACCTAGAATGCTCCAGTAAAAACCCAGATGCACACCGATCAGCCATAACATTATGACCACCTGCCTAATATTGTGTAGGTCCCCCTTTTGCTGCCAAAACAGCCCTGACCCGTCGAGGCATGGACTCCACTAGACCTCTGAAGATGTGCTGTGGTATCTGGCACCAAGACGTTAGCAGCAGATCCTTTAAGTCCTGTAAGTTGCGAGGTGGGGTCTCCGTGGATCGGACTTGTTTGTCCAGCACATCCCACAGATGCTCGATTGGATTGAGATCTGGGGAGTTTGGAGTCCAAGTCAATACCTTGAACTCGTGATTCATCAACCAGGCCACGTTCTTCCATTGCTCCGTGGTCCAGTTCTGATGCTCACGTGCCCATTGTAGACGCTTTCGGCAGTGGACAGGGGTCAGCATGGGCACCCTGACTGGTCTGCGGCTACGCAGCCCCATACGCAACAAACTGCGATGCTCTGTGTGTTCTGACACCTTTCTATCAGAACCAGCATTCACTTTTTCAGCAATTTGAGGACAAAATGTTCACTTGCTGCTTAATATATCCCACCCACTGACAGGTGCCATGATAATGAGATTATCAGTGTTATTCACTTCACCTGTCAGTGGTCATAATGTTATGGCTGATCGGTGTAAATGGGTAATTGTATGTCAATATGTGATATATGACAAGTTGCTCTCGATACAGGTGTCTGCTAAGAAATATACCATTAATAATTGTGACTGAAAATTAGATTTTGAAAATGGCACAGGTCATTTTGGAAACAGTATTTGTTGTTTTGTTTCCCACAGGGTACAGGGATAGCCTCACCCTATGTAGTGAGGATCCAGGGGCCAGGGCCACTTGTAGTGATAGCAAGAGCTGCATGCAGAGCGAGGATTTGTTTGGAGTGTCTGTGTATTTTGTATTTAAGTTTTTTTGTTGTTGAATTGAAATAAAAAAACATAAGCTATTCAATCATTAAAGACACAAGAAATCATGACTCAAAGAAATCCCAGAAATAGAGTTAGTTTAGTTTATTGCCTGTGTGACACAAAAAAAGTATGAATCACACTATCAGAACAAACATGTACCACACAGACCTCACACACAAGGCCCTCACCCTGCCCTCTCTGCACATCGGGCCCTTTAGCCTCCTTTTTCCAGAGATTAGTGACATTGAGCATGGTATTCTTCATCTTCCAACCGCAAGGAAACTGTGCAGTTTACAACAGCAGTTACAGTTTACAGAGCTACAAAATCAACACAGCAAAGAGAGCAAGGAGGCTTTGCCTGGAAGAGCCTGTCTTTTGAGCAGAATCAAGCACACAACATTTAGTACAACGTAGGAAGAGTGTCAAGAGTTTAAATTAGGCATAGTCAATGTAATAAAACAGCAAGGGAAGAGGGGAAGCCTTGCTCCTTTGGCCACCCTTTCACCTTTTCTTCTCAGGGTGTTCGTCAGCCAGTCAAGCATACCAGCTGGAGATTTATCATTGTGGAGATCGATTCCCTGTAGAAATGGAAGCTTCTACCGATCCCAGCCCAGGATCACGGCCACTCATGTACTCCGCATTATTGTAGATGTGCAGATTGTCTTCTTCTTTGGACTGATGCAGTGTCACATTGTCGTAATGCCTATTAATCCCAGTCTCCTGGTGTTCCTGCAGAACACAAGAGAGTCATTGCACCGATATATCTTATAAATAACTGCTTATTTTCCTAAACAAAACCTAATCAACAGCGGACTGGTTACAGGTCAGTGAAGCTGGTTAATCGAGTGTTGTTGTAAATTATTCTGTGTAGAGCAATTCTGAATCTTCTGAATGTCATGTATAGGAATATTTTATTAATTCAACATGTCTGACAGACGCTGTAATATTTTTGAATAGATTACAGGTTATTAATTGAAGTTTTAAGTTTTACTTCCATTTAAAATTAGCCAAAACCATTGTATTTTCGATAAATATGTCATTTTTTGCTAAAAATGTGATACCTTGGATCTCATATATCGCTCTTCCACTGT
The DNA here is from genome assembly GCF_036373705.1 of Amia ocellicauda. Taxonomy (NCBI): domain Eukaryota; kingdom Metazoa; phylum Chordata; class Actinopteri; order Amiiformes; family Amiidae; genus Amia; species Amia ocellicauda. Next base: position 33,910,003 of record NC_089858.1, on the reverse strand, counting down.
CTCACCATCTGGACTGACATTCACATCTGGTGGAAACAAAATGAAGAACAGATACTAATGATTACTCTGGGAAACAGGTCAATCTGGAAAACAAATGAATTCTCTGAAATTCTCTCAGAGACCTTGCTTACCTGCTGTTGGAGGCTGCGCCACAAACTACTTAAGGTGGTTATGGCTGGTTCATGTGGTATAATTTTGGCTTATGTTTGAATACAAATTAAACAATCATCAACACAACACATAGCGGTCCAAAGCGGAAAGTTATCAGTTTATACAGTATGAAACATTCTGTAAAATTGAAATGCAGCCATAACCACTTTGCAGGCAGGATTGAGTAGCATATACACACAGACAAAGTGTCCGCCTGGTCTCTATATACTTACAGTCATGGTCCTCTGAACAGCTGGAGTCTGGGTCCTCGTTTCTGCAAAGGGAAGATCTTGTATTTAGTTATTGTCAGTGAATGGAAATGTAATTTTCTGGGGAGCACATCAATTTCGTCCCTGACAATTTATCTCGGTGATAATTACTCCCCGTGACAATTCATCCCCATCATACGCTCTCCACTTGAGCATTTGTAACCATGAGTGCATTAACTAATTGTAAAGTCATAGAACACACATACATATACATATATAGGTATTTGTATAATTTATTATATATATTTTTTTTTAATCGATGCATTCATTTGAGACTAACTCCTATAATTCAGTCATATACAACTAATCAGGACAATTGGCTGTGGCAGCTGTTGGCTAGATAAAACAGGTTTCAAATTTAAGCCAAGCCCAGCATTGTGTGTTCCATTGCTAATGTGCAGTTTTGATTTATTATGCATGTATATATATATACACATACATATACAGCGATCAGCCATAACATTATGACCACTGACAGGTGAAGTGAATAACACTGATAATCTTGCTATCATGGCACCTGTCAGTGGGTGGGATATATTAGGCAGCAAGTGAACATTTTGTCCACAAAGTTGATGTGTTAGAAACAGGAAAAATGGACAAGCTTAAGGATCTGAGCGACTTTGACAAGGACCAAATTGTGATGGCTAGACGACTGTATCAGAACACACAGTGCATCGCAGTTTGTTGCATATGGGGCTGCATAGCTGCAGACCAGTCAGGGTGCCCATGCTGACCCCTGTCCACTGCCGAAAGCACCTACAATGGGCACGTGAGCATCAGAACTGGACCACGGAGCAATGGAAGAAGGTGGCCTGGTCTGATGAATCATGAGTTCAAGGTGTTGACTTGGCCTCCAAATTCCCCAGATCTCAATCCAATCAAGCATCTGTGGGATGTGCTGGACAAACAAGTCCGATCCATGGAGGCCCCACCTCGCAACTTACAGGACTTAAAAGATCTGCTGCTAACGTCTTGGTGCCAGATACCACAGCACACCTTCAGAGGTCTAGTGGAGTCCATGCCTCGACGGGTCAGGGCTGTTTTAGCAGCAAAAAGGGGACCTACTCAATATTAGGAAGGTGGTCATAATGTTATGGCTGATCGGTGTATATATATAAATATATATATATATATATACACTCACCTAAAGGATTATTAGGAACACCTGTTCAATTTCTCATTAATGCAATTATCTAACCAACCAATCACATGGCAGTTGCTTCAATGCATTTAGGGGTGTGGTCCTGGTCAAGACAATCTCCTGAACTTCAAACTGAATGTCTGAATGGGAAAGAAAGGTGATTTAAGCAATTTTGAGCGTGGCATGGTTGTTGGTGCCAGACGGGCCAGTCTGAGTATTTCACATCTGCTCAGTTACTGGGATTTTCATGCACAACCATTTCTAGGGTTTACAAAGAATGGTGTGAAAAGGGAAAAACATCCAGTATGCGTCAGTCCTGGGGGCGAAAATGCCTTGTTGATGCTAGAGGTCAGAGGAGAATGGGCCAACTGATTCAAGCTGATAGAAGAGCAACTTTGACTGAAATAACCACTCGTTACAACCGAGGTATGCAGCAAAGCATTTGTGAAGCCACAACACGTACAACCTTGAGGCGGATGGGCTACAACAGCAGAAGACCCCACCGGGTACCACTCATCTCCACTACAAATAGGAAAAAGAGGCTACAATTTGCACAAGCTCACCAAAATTGGACAGTTGAAGACTGGAAAAATGTTGCCTGGTCTGATGAGTCTCGATTTCTGTTGAGACATTCAGATGGTAGAGTCAGAATTTGGCGTAAACAGAATGAGAACATGGATCCATCATGCCTTGTTACCACTGTGCAGGCTGGTGGTGGTGGTGTAATGGTGTGGGGGATGTTTTCTTGGCACACTTTAGGCCCCTTAGTGCCAATTGGGCATCATTTAAATGCCACGGCAGACCTGAGCATTGTTTCTGACCATGTCCATCCCTTTATGACCACCATGTACCCATCCTCTGATGGCTACTTCCAGCAGGATAATGCACCATGTCACAAAGGTCGAATCATTTCAAATTGGTTTCTTGAACATGACAATGAGTTCACTGTACTAAACTGGCCCCCACAGTCACCAGATCTCAACCCAATAGAGCATCTTTGGGATGTGGTGGAACGGGAGCTTCGTGCCCTGGATGTGCATCCCACAAATCTCCATCAACTGCAAGATGCTATCCTATCAATATGGGCCAACATTTCTAAAGAATGCTTTCAGCACCTTGTTGAATCAATGCCACATAGAATTAAGGCAGTTCTGAAGGCGAAAGGGGGTCAAACACAGTATTAGTATGGTGTTCCTAATAATCCTTTAGGTGAGTGTATATGTGTGTGTGTGTGTGTGTGTGTGTGTGTGTGTGTGTATATATGTATATAATATATACCTATAATATATAATATACATATAATTTACTGAAGTTAAATGGTATCAGAGTAGAACAACAATTATAAAGTGATTAGGCTTTTAAACAGCTTCTCCAAATTATAACTGCTATTCAATAATGTGGTTCAGGGATATGGAGGACTATCCATGTCAAAATTTTAAATAAATACACAAAGAAAATAATAAATTAATAAATACACAAATGTTGAAATAAATACATAAATGCATGAATAAATATATGTTTTAATTAATTAATTAATTGACATTTATCTATTTCCATATTTCAACATGTATTTATTTTTTTCTGTATTTATTTGAACGTTTATTTATTCATTACATTATTTCTACATTGATTTATTCATTTCAACATTCATTTATGTATTTCCCATTTGACTTTGTTGAAATAAATAAACAAATAGGCTAAATAAATGCAATGCAATGCAATAGGACATGAAACTCACCTGTCCTGTCTGTGTCTATTTCTCCCTGAAATACAAAGCAAATGTGATCTTGTTAAATAATAGAGTCCGACAGAATGCAATAATAATAATAATAATAATAATAATAATAATAATAATAATAATAATAATAATAAGTAGGCACTGGGATGCACACTGGGAGGGCTGGAGGAAGTGACGTACTATGCTTGAGACAGCTGACGGGCACAACCAGAAGGACGAACAGGAAAACCCCGGAAGCGGCCCCGATCGAAACCGCAAAGGACTGACCTGGAAAACAACACTGCAGGTAGACAGGTAGAGCAGAGGACACAGCCAAAAACACCATCAGCTCTCAAGACCACAACTTACACAGTAGTACTTTAAAGTACTACTATTATATATTTAATGAATATTTGAAGACATGACCAAAATACGTTGTTTCACTGTGCAATATATTGTAACAACAATTTCTGCACGGCGTGATACTCACTAACTCCAGAGGTGGTGAAATTACTGGACGTATTAACTACTGCAAAAACAAAATGAATACCTGTTATTTATTTATATTATTTATTTAAAACCAATGCTAATAAAGTAAATTACATAAACCAATATAATAACCTAAAATCCTGATACTTCCAATTTCCCTCAAACTAATATATCACAAATAATAAGGACAGAATCTGGACCTAAAGTTTACATTTTACATTTATTGTTAACGCTACTGTTGTAGACTCTAATTTTGAGGGAAAGGAAACCCAGGAGAAGAACAAAACGATTGAGACACATGATTTTTTTATCTGAATTAAATGTAATGCTACATAAGGGGGACTAACGCCTGGAGCTTAAGAATTTCAGATACAATTGAATTGGTTTGTTGTTTTAAAAGAAATGTAAAAAATAGAAGAATGTAAAATACTAACCGAACATGAACAATTTCATTTTTGTTTATTTACTATGTGTGCTCTGTGGTCAGCCGATATATAATAACCCTGGAAAAACAATACATTTTATAATTTTAATAGATTCATGGAGTTAATATAATAGCCCTGCCTTGTACTTAAACTCACCCGGTTCTACTCCATTCTCCTTAGTGGTATGCGGACCTGCAGACAAGACAACACACTGAATTATTTGCACATAAAATTAAATCTGAGATTGGTTCACAAGAGCAAATTCACGGTATCTGGACTCTGGTTTGAGGCTCGGATTCAATCAGAACTCTGACCCGTCCACCAATCCAACCTGGCAAATGCGGCACATTTTGTTTGCCCAGATTTTCTACCTTGGCTGGACTGGCAGGGTGCATGAAGTTTAATTCTTGATGTAGTCCAGGAGTGAGAATTTATAACGATAAAGGGGAGAATTAATAGTCTTATGCTGTCACTAACCTTTGCCAACCACCTCTACCTTGACGCTCTCGCTGCGTCGTGACTTCACTGTGGATTCCCCCAGCTTCGCCTCCACAGCACAGCTCAGCAGGGTCTCCGAGCTGTTCCCTCTGTGTCTCTCTGACGGCAGATCCTTCCCCAGCACAGTCAGGCTGCAAGCCTTTGACGTCTCATTGAACACCACTGCATTGAATGGCATTTTGTTGTTGCCATTGTAGAAGAAGCAGCGCATTCCCGTCCCAGCGAGACAGAGCACTCGGATGAGGTCGTCTTCGTTGACAAGCTGGGGATCCACTTCAACACGAGGTCTTCCAAATTTGCTAAACCTGTCTGTGGGAAATGAAAAAAGAAGATCCGTCTCTTCTTTTTTTTCAAAAATATAAACAATAACTGATGATATAACTCAGATAACAGTGACATGTCTGCTAAAAAACATAATACATTTGAAATAATAATATCGTACACTTGCAGACATTAAAATTGTGACAAGCAGCTGACTCACCAGCTATCTCTACTGTCACAGTGTCACTGTAGTGAACAATATTTGGTTCTCCATCCATCGTCAGTTCCACAGCGCAGCTCACAGAGACCTCAGTGCGGAGCTGAGAGCCTCTCTCCCCCAGCAGCTCCTCCGCAGACACAGAGATGTGACAGTGCTGGTACTCTGTCCTGAATGGCACTGATCTGAAAGGGACTTGGCTTCCATCGGTGTAGAAATGGCAGAGTGATCCCTTGTTAGACTGACAGCGAAAAACAACACTGTCTTCTATATTAAAGAGCTTTTGCACTGCTTCAATAGAGAGTGTCGTACGCAATTCTGTGGGTCAAACACATGGAGGCCTGTTAATTACATGTGGTGTTGACTTATATTGAGGTAATATTAATAATTACTACTGCTAATAATGATACAATATTGTAGTAAGAAAATGTTTGAAAAAACAGATACAGAGAGCATCTGAAAATTATACAAAAGCTTTGCATTTCTTTGTTTGCTCTGATTGTGTCACTATAATAAATACCGGTGCAGTTACAGTTTTCAGCACGCTCCAATTAGTATAAATCCTATGTAAACTGAATCTCCAGCACAAGTACATGGTTCTGGCAGCATGGAGGAACATACTGCCTCTGGTTCAGTCCACACAGAATGAGCAAAAACAAACAAAAAAAATAAATATATATATATATAACATACCTGCATGTACTGGTCCCAGTTCAACCCCAACTGTAATTGTGACAGAAGAGTCTATGTCAGTTCACCATTGCAATTGATAATATGATTATAATAACATATATATATATATATATATATATATATATATATATATATATATATATATATATATATAAATGTGTGTGTGTGTGTATGTGTATGAATATATTTATATATAAATTAATATTTAAATAATAATGGCAAAGAAAAAGAAAACATACTTACTCAGAACTAGAAAATACACTGTGAGGATCATGATTTTGGGAGGCTGGAAGTTAATAATGATGTAAGAAATGAAAAGTGTTTCTCTAAAACTGTGGACCGGCATATAAAGAAGAACAGGAAACCTGAGAGAGAAAAAAACTAAAGACACGCTGGATAAAGTTGAGACGATGTGGTCTTCCTTTAAAGTTTTCAGAAATGAAAACTAACCAAGCCACTTATGTGAAGCTGATCACATTATCTTGAATAAGAATTGGACCACATGTGACAGTCATTTTTGTATTCATGTAACAGAGAAGTGTAAACCCTAACCAAGCCTTGATCTTGTATACAGAGCTGCTTCAGCAGCAGAGAACATAACATTCATGAGTCAACATTATCGGAAAGCTTTTGAGAGATGGAATTCAGATTTCTTAAAACTGCTTTCAAATTGAACCCTTTGAATGTTTGTGCAAAGAGAATTGGTCAATAACCAGAATGAGAATCAGTTCTCAGAGTCTTCAAACATGTTTTCAAACATTGTAAATATTATTGTACACATTATTGTCAACAGCATTCTGCTTCTTGCAGAGTGTTTTTGTTTCCCTTGATGAGTTTTGGTGGATTTATAATTAATCAAATGTACACATCTCAACTGGAGCACTTTCAACTCTCTTGCAGTTAAAATGAATTAACTTAACTGACTCCAGCCTCCAGCTCCCCCCCTCCCTCAGCTTTCTGATGTTACATTTACATGATACGATCAAATGTGTGGTAAAAGCTCAAACACACACAGACACACACGAACAATTCTAAACCAACATAGTTGAAAGCCAGGTCTTTATCATTTATTACTACTTAATTTAACATATGCTATTATTTATTTACAAAGTATGAGGATAAATAAATAACAAACACTATCAAGATCAGAAAGATGTTGTGTGGACAATCACTATGCTTTGTAGGGCTGTCCTGAAGGGTACATTTTTACCTTCAAAGGCTTGGGACACATTACCGAAGGTTCAAAGTTTCGTTGGTGCTAATTTGCATAATTTACAGATGACGTCACATTAGCTACTAGTGTATAGATTTGAATGAAAATCCTTTTTTTTTTTTACAGGTAATCAATTTAAAAAAATTAAATGGTAATCATGTTTTTATTTATTTATTACGTATTAAGTACACGGTTTATGATGATTTTACTTGCATGAAACATGTAAACCTTCCAGTAAAAGCACTTAATAAATAATAATAAACTGTATGTGCGGTGACATGCATGTTAATTTTAAGTTGTATTTTATTCAATACGGAAAGTGTTTGAAATAGCAAATAGGTGTAAAACCGTTGATGAATTTATCCTGGTGTTCAGTGTACTATTGAAAGTAGCAGGCTAAATACACTGCACAGTAACCTTAACATTTGGTTAACTATACCAAATAATAATTATTGTCTCACATCTGATTGGCTGATTAGCTGAAAACCCTTCCTGATACGCCTCGGATTCATCAGCTCAGCTGTGTTGATGTAGCTGAAGTACTCCAGAATGAATCTGTTGCTTTACCTCTTAATCCTTCCTAGTTGTTTTGGTTGGTGAATTCACATAGCAAAAAGCCTACAATGCTACTATATATAAACACTCATACATACACTCTTATAAACTGCTTTATTTAACTTTTTCTCTTTAAGGGTTTGTGCATTTCCTGCATGTCACTGAAAATACACACATGAAAAAAGCTTGGGTTTGGGGAAGTACATGAGAAGATATTGTGTTGTTATCTACACTTTTCACAACAACCTGAAAGCAATGTACATTTCGACTGATGAATTGTTGCCAAAAACGTTGAATAGAAATTGTATTCTTGTTGATCCACGTCGCATCTTGATTTCAACCACGAAATGACGTAGAGTGCTTTGCTGGTTTATTGGTTTACTCATTTTACCACAAATGTAGCGTTGTTAAAATCAAGTGCTGAATACATATTTTGCCAGCACCTTCAGAGCTCCAGGCAGATGAGCAGGTGGGGGAGGAGTTAGAGAGCACAGCAAAATTTTACCGTGTGGGAGCGGGTTAGAGAACTGGAGCCAGCAAGTAAGAGGGGAAAGATTTTGAAAATTCCTACAGGCCTTCGAAGTACAATTTCCTCAATTTTTACCTGTATTGATAGCGAAAGCAAATTACTTTTAAAAGTAGTGTTTGCTGACAGGAACAAAACTGTATCCTCTGTGAGCTCGTGTATGAACACTGGGGCTGCTTACTGTAATATACAGATTTGAAAGGACGCTGAGGACTCTGAAGAGGATACGTGCTGTTTTCCACGATCTGAGAAATCCAAAAAAAAGACAATTTCCTTATTTGCATAGCATTGCCTATCTAAGTAGGGAAAAGGGAGTGATTCATCAAACATTTCAGGTGCGAAGAAGGACTGTTTTTCTGTCCTAGTTTTACACCCCGTTGTAGCTGTTCTTAACTCGAACAAATCCTGGACGGGGCTGTGGTGTTGGCAGTAAATGGGGGTGTAAATGCATTTTCTCTCACAGCATATTAACTTATAAAGGCTGCTGTATAACTATGGAAGATAATTTGTCACAAAATTTAAAAATAGATAAATACAAAATACATAAAATAGATACATAATTAGATACATTTAGATTCCATTTTTATTTTGTCTTTTTAATTATGTTTATTTAATTAATTAGCTTTTTAAGGAAAATTTCCATTCATTATATTTATTTTTTTATCTGTTTATTTTGGCACAAATTATCCTCCAACAGCATATTACAACAGCATAATGAGGGTCAGCAAAGGCAAATCCAAGAATCTTTAAGAATGTCTTTCCTTAACTCGCCCAATGATGAGATTAAAAAGATTCAGAGGACAACCAGATCTCCTGTCATACCAGTCCATATTAAAGTTCAAATGGGACTGGGAATTTGCCCTAGATACTCTGGATCGTTCCAGAGACCAGGAAGGGATCAGCATGGGGTGAGCCAGTCAACAGTGTCACTCGTGCTTCATCAAGTGACAGGAGCTTTAGGGAGACGGGCGGTCAAACAGCAAAGGCAGAACAAAACAAGGAAACTTTTTTGTTTATGATATTTTTTCTGTCACGTGTTCTTCTTGTACATGCTCCATGGTCATTTATTTTGTTGGCCATGTTGTCCCATATGTTATTTCATATATGACGTGTTTATTGTGTCGGCCAAAAATAAAAGTTTTGTTTTATTCTTTAGTACCTCATTACAGTATAGGTCTATGGTTTCATAATGCAATTTAGATGTTTTTCCCCCTTCCTGTGAGGTACTGGAGTTGCCTTCCCAAATGACTGAAGAAGACCCTCACTTTCCAATCCTGTAGAAATAGCTGCACTTTTCCCTCCTTTCTGCTGTTCAGTTGTGGGGGGTTGAAAAGGTAATGACAACAATATGTTATATGTATAGAGTTGTTCTTGGACGTGTCCACCTCCTCTGTTAGAAACAATGTTAGGTGTTCACCACACTTGAAAGACATAGTATTGTCATGTATAGTTGAACAGAGAACAACTTACACTTCATACAATGGTAAAGTACTTTGGGGAAAAAGTGTATGTATACAAGACCAATACTGCAGACACAGGTACACCAGAGTTTCATATGGGAAAACAAATGTTAGTTATTCCAATGTTTGTATTTTTTCCCTCAAATATTGCAAAACTTTAACAAGAAACAGGCTGAAATAACATCTACCCCAACTTAAATTACACATTTCAACAATCTTCAAAGACACGGATATAGTAATATAGTACATATGTAGTAGTTGTGGTTCAGTGCCCATCAGCATTATAATTTAACCTTGCCAATTGTTGCAAAAAACAATCTTGGAATCGGGTTATGCTTCACTAGTATTGGTTTAGTGCATCTTTTTTTGATTTGTGGATCAATGTTACTCCCTTTTTCTTGGGCTTGTCCTGTCTCTTAGGTGGTCCTTAGGTTGCCCCTATTTTAATTTATGCATACAAATCGATCAGAAATAGTTTTGGGACTGTCGCTATTTTGAACTGCAAGTTTGATTATGTTATGTGCCTGTTGTCAGTGTCATAATTATTACATAAGTATTGCACTGACCTGCATGTTTGACTAGTGTGCATATTGCTCAGAGTGGGGACTCAATATTTTGTTAGTCAAATCATATATGGGATTTGTGTCGGATTTCACCACCTCAGTGCTACACCCGGGATCTGTTGCTGTTTAACGAGTCAGTGGGCTAATTCCACAGGTTTGTGTCTGGTTTAGGGCAAGTAGCAGACTGGGGTTAAATTATTATTTGTTTTTTCTTTTAAGTGTAAGGCATACAGGTTTTCAAGGTCATAAATACAATTTTATATATAATAGCATTATATAATTGTATAATAATATATAACATTGTGCAGGGTGACTACAACAATTTTGTATTTGTATAGAACATTTTCTTTTGATTACTTGTATTAACTAGAGTTAAGTATATCATTAGGACAATGTACAGTGGAAATGGTCTCTTACACAGTTTAGATTTATTTTTTTCATGTTGATAATGTTAGGAACATAAATAAACAATAAAGTCCCAATGGAGAAACAGTACAACTAAGCTTTAATCTTTGTAATTTGGGCTATCTCTTAATAATAAGTGTTCATAAGTGAAATTCAACTTCAGATTTGAGTCTTGGAAGTCAAGGACTTGGACTTGGACCCAAACTATGGTGACTCGACTACAAGTCTGATGATATGTTAAACACACAACTTCTATGGTCCAGAAGAACAGGAACACATTGCAGAATGTGACTGGACAGGAGCTGAGCCATTCAACAACATGCAAATTGCTGCAGTGCACACACCCCCCCCCCAAAAAAAAAACGTTATTCCTTGCTTGGATCATGGGGCGCACTTCTTGGGGGTCGTCTCTGACTCACTTTCCCTCAGTACATTGTGGTGGCGTATTCAGATTGCTCTTGAAACTGAATCTCTCTGGATACGTTCTTCGGGTGTTTTTTGTATTGCACAGTGCTGTACAACACTTCGGTGTTGACCTCCTGTAGACACTGAGGAGACCAATGAAGGGGAAACGTTTCTTAGAGGCTGAGTGCATCTGAGAGCAACTTAACCACTGCTATAAAAAACCCTGCCTGTAGCCAGTGAGTGTATGAACCAAGACTGTTGCGCTAACCTATAAATACACTGTCAGTGAAATATGACTTCAAATGGGCTAATTGTTTGTTTGTCAGCAGGGAAGTAACCTGTTTAGCAACAGCTGTTTGGTGTTCATGTGAATTTCTCATCGTCAGTTGGAACTGACAATAAAATAATTATCTTTCATTATATCCAATTCAGAAATGTTTTCAAGCATCTGCTTACCGGTTCAGGCTGTTGTTGTACTGCAGTGATAGTGGCATCTGAAACACAACAATAAAAGCAAGGATTGCAAATCTGCATATTTAACACACGATGCACAGAATGACACTTTTCGGGAGTCTGTCAAGGCTTTTCTGCAACTACTTACATTCACAGACATCCAAAGTGTATCCATTTCCCTGAATCCTGCTGAAGAAGACATTTAATAGAGTAAGACCTACAGACTAATCAACTTCTGTTCTGTAATTTGCAAAAGTAAAAACATCACCAGACCCATTATATTTAAATATAATACATATATGTATATGTTTAAATATAATATAATGGGTCTGGTGATGTTTTTACTTTTGCAAATATATATACAATCATGTATGTCTTTAAACAGGTGACAAAATGGAAAATCAAATAGTACTTTTAAGGCAAGGGAAATTAAATATGAATAAATAGATCCATACATGTTTTAAGGAAATAACCCATTAATATAAAAATATGTATTTCTTTAATGGAGATTTCTGTTATGGAAAGGAATCCTTTGTCAAGGATTCATTTAGAAAATCACTGATTCTGTTTGTTATCAAGGTTTATAGGAATTCTAGAAGTGGATCCTCACCTTTCACTAGCTTGAGCTTTTCTCCCTGAAAAAGAGAAAACAACAAGTGTTGTAGCATAAAGGAAGCTCTTGTGTTTCTTTTAAGGTTTCTTTCCATTAATGAAGAATGAGCATTTTCATATGGGGAACAGTGATTTGTATTCACACATTACAGCAGGGAATATGAAGTGAAACGTCTCTATGAGAAACAGTTTCAGTTTGACAGTGACTGCTGCACAGAGCGGGAAGAGCTGCCAGTACTGTCAGAGTGATGGAGATCTACGCACAGTGTCTGAGAACACAGGGGATCAGAACTGCTGCAGTCATCAGGAGCAGTCCAGCGCCAGCCCCCCACCACAGAGATGCAGCAATTTGCCCTGAGGTGCAAGATAGATAAATAAAGAATACAATTCATCAGTATAAAACTCTCACTGCAGCTCACTGCACACTCTCTGACCCCGGACAGATACTCACCTCTCTCAGGTGTAGAGAACTGTGACTCAGTAACACCTGGAACACGAGAACCTATTATGTTTGTGAATGTAACATGTTGATCTATGAAGACTGTATAGACGCGGCAACTCATAAATTTATTTCTATCTCACAGATAATTTACAACCTAAAGAAAAGATGGAACATGTTCAACCAGTACAATGTATTAAAAAATATTCATATTTAGGACTCAATTCTAAGAAGGTTATTAGACAACACTAGCACATCATAAATTCTGACCCTTCTTTTAAAGAGATTTTCAAGGACCGCCCCTGCATTTAGCGATATCCCTGATGGTAATTATAAGTGTTGACACTGTACACAATGTAACTTTACCTACAAATGTTCCTCATTTTGTCATCCTGTATCTGGTAACAAATATTGCAATTAAAGGCATTATCACTCATAATACACAAAATGTTATTTATATGATTAAATGTCCCTGTGGTCTAGCATACATTGGTAAAAGAAAAAGGAGTCTTAAGACTAGGATCAGCGAACACAGAAGCAGCATACATAGACAAGACTTATTGAATGCAGTGGCACTACATTTTTTACAGAGAAAACATCCCTATTGCATCCTTAAAATATATAGGGATTGAATGCCATAAGACATCAAGAAGGGGGGGACATTGATTTCTGTTATGCTGAGAGACATTTTGGATTTACTATTTAAATACAATGTCTCCCAAAGGACTTAATGAAGAATTTGATTTAAAACCTTTTTTGTGTGGGAAAATATATTTGTAAACTTGTATGGATTTTATTAGGGATATGATTAATCTTTAAAAATACAAGAAAATAACCCTTGCTGATGTTTAACTGGTTTAAATTAAATTGCATGTATCTTGTGTATTTATTAATGTGTGATTTCTTGTGCCATGACTTAATGATTTAAACCTGTGTCTTGCAGTGGCAGCTGGTCAGAGGAGGCAAGGGAGGCTGAGCCTCCTTAAAAATTACTCAGAAATGATCGTAATTAAAGCAATAAAATTTCTTACAAAATTGTTCATACCTTGATGACGATGACCATAATATATATAGAGATTTTTTCTCTTTTACATTTTCCAAGATACGCAGGCGATATCGTACGCCCATATTCATTGATCGTATTGCACGCAGGCCAGAGGAGGCTGAAAGCATAATGGCTCCTGTCGTTACTAAATTGACCAATTAGAATGGATGTTCAAATATTGCAACGTCATTTGTTTCCATCAAAAACGCTTTCAGAAAAGGCAGAAGGGAGGCAAATTGAATTGTGCCTCCTTCAGCATAAATAACCAATAAGCATTGATCTCCCATTCCTAAACCAATTAGCTTCCATTATAACATTGAAACAAGCCTGCCAGTGGTTGGGAGAGAGAGCGGCAAAACCTCACTTTAGCCAACATGGCTGTAATTGCTAGTGTGGATTATTTGTTACAAAATAATTTTGGAAAGCTACCATTTGATCAGCAATTAGAAATAAAAAATGCTGGGTGACCAACTCCAGAACTTAGTATTACACTATAACAGGGAGGACGGAGCAGTTTTTGTAGAACTTTAATTTATAAATTTGTGATAATGAAGGAGCGGAGGATGGAGTTCATCTACAAATAGGGGAGTAGAAATGTTAGACCGAATGGGGCCCTCCATTCACACTTTAATAAATTATTGTATTGGATTGATAATAGTCTATAGACAACACTGTGATTTGTTCTAATAATTTTCTACTTTGACAAGTGTTGGTGATGGGCAAGATTTAAGTTCAGTCAAGAAACTCACGTCTTGATTTGACCATTTATTGATACGATAGACATGGAAATAGGTTGGACTTTGGCAGACTGGATGTACACAGATGAAGCACTCCCTGCCTCTAGCATTAGCGAGCACATACATAGAAAATGAGACAGGAAGCAAATAGAGTAAAAATCCCCCTGATTGATAGCAACATACAGACAACACGGAGGAGATGGGGATGGTGGAGGGTGGCAGAAGCACAGAATAATACAGCAAGGGATGGTGAGTGTACGCGTACAGTGAGGGAAAAAAGTATTTGATCCCCTGCTGATTTTGTACGTTTGCCCACTGACAAAGAAATGATCAGTCTATAATTTTAATGGTAGGTGTATTTTAACAGTGAGAGACAGAATAACAACAAAAAAATCCCGAAAAAAAACGCATTTCAAAAAAGTTATAAATTGATTTGCATGTTAATGAGGGAAATAAGTATTTGACCCCTTCGACTTAGTACTTGGTGGCAAAACCCTTGTTGGCAATCACACAGGTCAGACGTTTCTTGTAGTTGGTCACCAGATTTGCACACATCTCAGGAGGGATTTTGTCCCACTCCTCTTTGCAGATCCTCTCCAAGTCATTAAGGTTTCGAGGCTGACGTTTGGCAACTCAAACCTTCAGCTCCCTCCACAGATTTTCTATAGGATTAAGGTCTGGAGACTGGCTAGGCCACTCCAGGACCTTAATGTGCTTCTTCTCGAGCCACTCCTTTGTTGCCTTGGCTGTATGTTTTGGGTCATTGTCATGCTGGAATACCCATCCACGACCCATTTTCAATGCCCTGGCTGAGGGAAGGAGGTTCTCACCCAAGATTTGACGGTACATGGCCCCGTCCATCGTCCCTTTGATGTGGTGCAGTTGTCCTGTCCCCTTAGCAGAAAAACACCCTCAAAGCATAATGTTTCCACCTCCATGATTGACGGTGGGGATGGTGTTCTTGGGGTCATTCCTCCTCCTCCAAACACGGCGAGTTGAGTTGATGCCAAAGAGCTCGATGTTGGTCTCATCTGACCACAACACTTTCACCCACTTCTCCTCTGAATCATTCAGATGTTCATTGGCAAACTTCAGATGGGCCTGTACATGTGCTTTCTTGAGCAGCAGGACCTTGCGGGCGCTGCAGGATTTCAGTCCTTTATGGCGTAGTGTGTTACCAATTGTTTTCTTGGTGACTATGGTCCCAGCTGCCTTGAGATCATTAACAGGATCCTCCCGTGTAGATCTGGGCTGATTCCTCACTGTTCTCATGATCATTGAAACTCCACGAGGTGAGATCTTGCATTGAGCCCCAGACCGAGGGAGACTGACAGTTATTTTGTGTTTCTTCCATTTGCGAAAAATCGCACCAACTGTTGTCACCTTCTCACCAATCTGCTTGGCGATGGTCTTGTAGCCCATTCCAGCCTTGTGTAGGTCTACAATCTTGTCCCTGACATCCTTGGACAGCTCTTTGGTCTTGGCCATGGTGGAGAGTTTGGAATCTGATTGATTGATTGCTTCTGTGGACAGGTGTCTTTTATACAGGTAACGAGCTGAGATTAGGAGCACTCCCTTTAAGAGAGTGCTCCTAATCTCAGCTCGTTACCTGTATAAAAGACACCTGGGAGCCAGAAATCTTGCTGATTAATAGGGGATCAAATACTTATTTCAATTATTAACGTGCAAATCAATGCATAACTTTTTGAAATGCGTTTTTCTGGATGTTCTTGTTGTTATTCTTTCTCTCACTGTTAAAATACACCTACCATTAAAATTATAGACTGATCATTTCTTTGTCAGAGGGCAAACGTACAAAATCAGCAGGGGATCAAATACTTTTTTCCCTCACTGTATCTGTGCAACTTCTATACTGCCACCTTATCGTACATGAACCTATGGGCTGAGCAGCTACACAATGATGAGCGAGATGACGCGCTGCCCGAGTGCCAGGCCTGAACTAGGCTTCGCTCATGTGTTGTTAGTTATCAAATCTTTATATAATATCTGCATATAGGAGCCTAATTATCACAAAAAAGGTGATAGTCTAATATTGTTTTGTCATAGCTAATGATCAATTTCAATTTACACCTCAGCCTCCTCAGAAAATTGCCCCACCAGCCGCCACTGGTGTCTTGTGGTATTTATCAACTTAAAATGATTATTAAAGAAACTATGTTAGCAGGTATTTTGATGGAATTGTGTCAAGATGATGTGTATTAACTCTCATTAATGAGATTTAATAATTTGTGTTTTTAATCACCTGTGTATTTAACCAGACGGTTTGCAAATGTGTTTCATATCCTGATGAAGATCTCTGGTAGATCAAAACGTTACTAAAAACCCGTGAAGCATGGGCTGAATAAATATTTTTTATTTTTTGGAGCTGTAGTAAGTGTGCAGGTATTTCTTTCTTTTTATTGTATGATCTTTTTCGATACCCAGCACCTTCTATGATATTGAAATGTACATGTGTTTAATCTTTTTTCTACAGTCTATGAAGACAATCATTTATATTGAAACAAACCATTTTATTAATTTAACCTGAAACATCCAGAAGTCTGATTCTTCAAGAGTTGTAACAAAACAAAAGCTCATCTAGGCTATGAGAGTAAAGCACTGGTGCAATTGTATTATTGAACACAGGATTATCGTTCAAGATAAATAGATATGTGTTCAGTTTCACTGTATTCTTATCAGTAGTAGTGAGCAGTTTAGTATTTAGTGATTCTCACATAAATCTTGAACCCCCAGCCTGTAATATGTATTGTCAAGTCTAATCTAGGAGGGAAGTGATACACTAAAAAAGCAGCAGCAGTTTTATATAGAAAATAAAGATGTCATTACTTTAGAAGAGCACAAGAACACAGAGACAGTTTACACTGCTAAGACTATTCATATACATGTACTGAAAATGTGAAAGATTTATGAAAAGGAAATGAAGACAGAGCCCTGTGTCCTTACCCTCCACCTCTATTGTGATCTTGTTGCTGTGCTGGGAGGGTATTATTTTTCCCTCTATAACCAGCTCCACGGCACAGCTCACAGACACCAAAATTGCAGTCCCTGCCTGACCCTGATGAGCTCCCAGGAGCTCCTTAGGAGGGTGAGTGTTGGTGTGGAGTTGGGTTGGGTGTGGGAGTCAGCACAGTGTTGCTTGTGCTGTTTTGTTTGGGCTTGATGTTTTGGGGGTTTCTTGGCAGAGTGAAGTCCATTGACCAGCTGTGTGTGTCTTTTGTATTGTTTATTAGTTTGGGTTTTGGGGTGTCTTTTGTTCAGCCCTCGTGCCTGTTTCCTTTGTTTTATAAATAAAAGTCTTGTTTTAGTACCTGCAGTCTGTCTCTGAGCCTCCATCCCTCACCACCCCACCATTATTAATGCCATTTTATTAATTTAAATTAAAATTTAAGAAATTGTTGATTTGTTTGCGAGCTGCAGAGAAAGATTGTAGTGTCATTCAAACAGATTTTCTGACTTCTAACTTTCTGACCTAAAATGACCTGAATCCAGTGTATGCTGTGTATATATATAGATCTATAACAATATATATATTCTCCTCTGGTGGTGCTACCAAAAACAATGTATTTTTACAGGTTCAGAAGCATACAGTGGCTTTCAAAAGTATTCACCCCCCTTGGACTCATTGCCACTGATCAACATAGAAAAAGTCCATAATGTCAAAGTGAAAAATATAATCTGCTAATTGTTCTAAATTAATTACAAATACAAAACAGAAAATACGTGAATGCATAATTGATTGAGCTGTGGTGAAAACATTTGTCTCTGGGGTGTCTGACAGTTGGTTAGTACAATTCCTAACAAAAGCTACATCATGAAAATCCAAATCATTCAAAGAAAATCCGGAATAAGGCTCTTCAACAATCAATCAGGGGTAGGATATAAGAACATTTCCAAGACATTGAATATCCCCCAGAGCACAGTAAAGTCCATTATTAAGAAATGGAGAGAATATGGCACAACTATGAATCTGCCTAGATCAGGCCGTCCTCAAATACTGAGTATCCGGGTGAGAAGGACACTAGTCAGGGAGGCCACCAAGGGGCCTATGGCAACTCTAAAGGAGTTACAGTCTTCCACAGCTTAGCTGGGAGACACTGTGCAGATTGCAACAATAGCCCAGGTGCTTCACAAAAGTGGCCTATATGGGAGAGAAAAAAAACTCACATCAAATCTCAGCTAGAGTTTACCATAAGTCATGTGGGAGATTTTGAGACCAAGTGGAGGAAGATTGTATGGTCTGATGAAGCCTTCTCAAAATCAAGATTTTTGGCCTGAACGCTAAGCACTACGTTTGGCACAAGCCTAACACCGCACACCATCCTGAGAACACCATCCCTACGGTGAAGCACAGTGGTGCAGCATCATGCTATGGTGATGCTTCTCTGCATCAGGGCCTGGAAACCTTGTAAAGATAGAGGGCAAAATGTATGCAGCAAAGTACAGAGAAATCCTGGAAGTCTGCAAGATGATATGTATCACTTCGACATTATGGACATTTGCTGTGTTGATCAGTGGCAGAAACTCCTGATTAAATCCATTCTGATTTCATGTTGTAACAATGAAATGTGGAAAAGTCCACAAGGGTTGTGAATACTTTTGAGAGCCACTGTAAATGATGAAGACCCTCTGGTAACCTCTATTCTCCTGTTCTGGCTTCCAGGTGAGTTTACACTGTGTCCCTCCATTCTCACATCAACAGCACAGCTCACAAACACCGCAGTCTTACAATGGAGTTAATATCTCATTGCCCTGCCTTTTTAACACAGGACAAATGTAAACTCACCAGTTTCTACTGTAGTCTCCTCAGTTGCACGCGGACCTGCAGACCAGACAAAACACTGAATGATTTGCACATTAAATGAAATCTGCGATCGGTTCACAAGAGCAAATCTACAGTATCTGGACTGTGGTTTGAAATGTTCAACTGAGACTCGGATTCAATCAGAACTCTGAACTGTCTGCCAATCCAACCTGGCAAATGCGGCACATTTTTTTTTCCAAAATGTTCTTCTTTGGCTGGACTGGCAGGGTGAATGGATCAAAGTTTAATTATTGATTTAGTCCAGGAGTGAGTATTTAAAATGATAAAAGGGGTGAACAAAAAAAATAAAGGGGAGAATTAATAGTCTTATGTTGTCACTAACCTTTGCCAACCACCTCTACCTTGACGCTCTCGCTGCGTCGTGACTTCACTGTGGATTCCCCGAGCTTCGCCTCCACAGCACAGCTCAGCAGGGTCTCAGAGCTGTTCCCTCTGTGTCTCTCTGACGGCAGATCCTTCCCCAGCACAGTCAGGCTGCAAGCCTTTGACGTCTCATTGAACACCACTGCATTGAATGGCATTTTGTTGTTGCCATTGTAGAAGAAGCAGCGCATTCCTGTCCCAGCGAGACAGAGCACTCGGATGAGGTCGTCTTCGTTGACAAGCTGGGGATCCACTTCAACACGAGGTCTTCCAAATTTGCTAAACCTGTCTGTGGGAAATGCAAACAGAAGATCCGTCTCTGCTTTTTTTATTCAAATATAAACAATAAGTGATGATATAATTCAGTTAACAGTGACATGTCTGCTAAAAAACATAATACATTTGAAATAATAATATCGTACAATTGCAGACATTAAAATTGTGACAAGCAGCTGACTCACCAGCTATCTCTACTGTCACAGTGTCACTGTAGTGAACAATATTTGGTTCTCCATCCATCGTCAGTTCCACAGCGCAGCTCACAGAGACCTCAGTGCGGAGCTGAGAGCCTCTCTCCTCCAGCAGCTCCTCCGCAGACACAGAGAGGTGACAGTGCTGGTACTCTGTCCTGAATGGCACTGATCTGAAAGGGACTTGGCTTCCATCGGTGTATAAATGGCAGAGTGATCCCTTGTTAGACTGACAGCGAAAAACAACACTGTCTTCTATATTAAAGAGCTTTTGCACTGCTTCAATAGAGAGTGTCGTACGCAATTCTGTGGGTCAAACACATGGAAGCCTGTTAATTACATGTGGTGTTGACTTACAGTGAAGTAATATTGATAATAATTCATAAGATTACTACTTCTACTACTACTGCTACAACTAATAATAATAAAATATTGTAGTACGACAAAGTTTGACAAATGGATGCATCTGTGAGAGAAGCAATAAACAATCCATACTGACTCTAGAACAAGATGATGCAAGAACTGAAATATTGGGGCTTTTAATTTTACAACATCGCATGAGACCCTCACAGGCTCCACTATCCCAATGAGCATGTTGTCCCTGGAGAGAACAGATACAGAGAGCATATGAAAATGATACAAAAGCATTGAATTTCTTTGTTTTATCTGATTGTGTCACTATATTAATACCGGTGCAGTTACAGTTTCAGCACGCTCCAATTGCTATAAATCCTATGTATCCTATCCTATCCAGCACAAGTATACGTCTCGGGCAGCATGGAGGAACATACTGCCTCTGGTTCAGTCACACCGAATGAGTAAATACAGCAGTAAAATAATAATAACCGTAACATACCTGCATGTACTGGTCCCAGTTCAACCCCAACTGTAATTGTCAATGTAAATATCAGTTAATAATTGCAAGACATACAGTGTGAGATAATACGATTAAAATTAAGAGCAACAGCATTTGTAAAAACATTAATTCTTGTTTAAATAATACTGGCAATGAAAAAAGAAAACATACTCACTCAGAACTAGAAAATACAATTGGAAGATCATGATTTTGTGAGGCTGAAAGTCAACAAAGATCTAAGCAATGACAAGTGTTTCTCTAAAACTGTGGACGAGCACATGAAGAGGAACAGGAAACCTATACAAAAAATAAAAAATAAATAAAAACACACTGGATAAATTTGAGACAATGTGGTCTTGCTTTAAAGTTTTCAGAAATGAAAACTAACCAAGCCACTTATGAGAAGCTGATCACGTCATCTTGAATAAGAATTGGACCACATGTGACAGTAATGTTAGTATTCATGTAACAGAGAACTGTAAACCCTAACCAAGCCTTGATCTTGTATACAGAGCTGCTTCAGCTGCAGAGAACATAACATTCATGAGTCAACATTATCGGAAAGCTTTTGAGAGATGGAATTCAGATTTCTTAAAACTGCTTTCAAATTGAACCCTTTGAATGTTTGTGCAAAGAGAATTGGTCAATAACCAGAAATTATCAGTTTTCATTATCCTCCAACATGTTTTCACAATACTTAAAATATGTTTGTGCACACAGAGGCTACCTCAACAGCACTCCGGCCTCTTGCCCAGTGTTTTTGGCTCCACTATTTTGCCAATGAGTTTTGGTGGATTTATGATTAAAGCAAATACACACGTCTCAACCGGAGCACTTTTGACTCTCGTGCCATTAAAATATATTTACATCACTGACTCCAGCTCCCAACCTCCCCCAGCTGGTTTGTGTTACATTTCACACACACCCGCACACGCCCACACACAGACACACACTCGCACACACAACCCCATCACAGTTGAAAGTCCAGAGTCATATAAACAGTAAAGCATTGATATTGATTAGTTTATTGTTCATTCAGAGGTCTCAGAGTATTGATGTGAAGTAATCTGATGAATGCTCAGCAGGTCCATTCTGTAATGTAGCTGAGAGAGAACAGTCAAGGCGTACATCTGCCATACTGTTTATATCAAGGAGAAGTAGATCAGAAAAAATAATCTTTATTATCTGTGCCTTTACAGTAATCTGGGCTGAAAATCCTTCCAAACAGAGTGCGCGTGTGTGAGAATACGTTAGTGAACATGACTTCTATGGTCCAGAAGAGCAGGAACACATGGCAGAATGTGATGGGACAGAGCCTGAGCCATTCAACAACATGCATGGCTTTGACATGTGGAGAAACTGCAACAGTGCACTCCCCCACCCCCCAAAATAAATCCTTTATTCCGTCTTTGTAAAACTCTTGGGGGTCGTCCCTGAGTCACTCCCCCTCAGTACTTCACGGTGGCGTATTCACATTGCTCTTGAAACTGAACCCCTCTGGCTGTGCTCTTCGGGTGTTTTTTGTATTTCAAGGCTTTGTAACACACTTCGGGCTTGACCTCCTGTGGACACTGAGGAGAGCAATGACGTTGAAATGTTTCTCAGAGGCTCAGAGCGTCTGAGAGGAACTTGATCACTGCTATAAAACAGCCCTGCCTGTGGCCAGTGTGTCAATCGAAACTCTACGCTAACGTATAAATACACTGTCAGTGAAATATGTCATCAGATGGGCTACTTGTTTGTTTGTCAGCAGGGAAGTAACCTGTTTAGCAACAGCTGTTAGGTGCTTGTGTGAATTTCTCATTGCGATCTGGAACTGACAATGAATAAATCTTCTATCTCTGTCATTGAATCCGATTCAGGATATTGTTTCAGGATACTGCTTACCAGTCCAGACTGCTGTCATACTGCAGAGATAGTGCAGTCTGAAACACAACAATAAAAGCAAGGATTGCAAATCTGCTGTGGAGACATATTTAAACCTATATTTAACCTTATTTAACACACATGAGACACATAATGACACTTTTTGGAAGTCTTTCAAAGCTTTTCTGCAGCCACTTACAGACTTCCAAAGTGTTGTTTCCATGTATCTGAGTCCTCGATAAGAGATTTAATACATTAAGACCTAAAGACTTTTCACCAGTCTTGTAAGTTCAGATTGTTGTTCTAATTTCTTTAATGGAGATTTGTGATCGTGGAAAGCAATGAAGGTGGATCCTCACCTTTCATAAACTTTAGCTTTTCTCCCTGAAAAGGAAAAACCAACATGCTTAGTGAGACGAACAGTGCTGTAGCATAAAGGAAGCTCTTTTGAGGACAATTTCTATTCATGAAGAAATTACAGTTTCTCTCAATTCATATGACCATTTATAAAAGGGGAACAGTGATCTGTATTCACACATTACAGCAGGGTATATTTGCCGTCTCAGAGACAGGAGGTGAAACATCTCTATGAGAAACAGTTTCAGTTTGACAGTGACTGCAGCACAGAGCGGGAAAAGCTGCCAGTACTGTGACATTGTGTCCCCTCAGTCCATCTGTCACAACAAGCACAACCCACATTCCCTGGTCGGCTTCCCTGTGTAGATTCACATCTTCCAAGCGTAGCTGGATTGTGTGTCACAGGCCACCCATATCTTGATGCCATACTTTGCAGGCTTGATGGGCATACTATCAGTGTGTGTGTGTGTGTGTGTGTGTGTGTGCGTGTGTGTGTGTGCGTGTGTGTGTGTGTTTGTGGTTTTTCTGGTGTGTAAATTATTTTATAACTGCCGGGTCTAAAATGACAATCTTTGTATCCTGGTGGTGTACAGCTTTCATGGAAACATGAACAAAGGTGATGTTTCACTTTTTCTAATCTTGGGGTCACTCTAGGAAAAGTCATCAAATTTCAAGATGAAAAAATATCATTTAGGGGGTTTTCTCTGCTGTTAAGCATAGTGTTGTGTCATTTTTGACCCTTAAGACAACACAAGGGTTAAGTCTTACGTAGTGAATGTATTTACATTTGAAACTAATTTGTCAGAAGTGAAAAACAGAAGTGTTCATTTTCTTCACATTGTACTATTCTTCAATGAGCCGGTTTCATTTCTATATATATATGCAGTGTGTGAAGATGCCACGAAACAAGTTTTTTTGTTTGTATTATTCCAAAGAAGACACTGAATTAGCCACGAATTTAACTTAATGGCTACAGGACAGAAGGGAATTTATAAGTCATAAATATTTAAAAAGTGCTCAATACTGATAATTAACATTACAGTTATAAGAATTAATACGGCTTGTATTTATTGAATGCCTTGTAGTTTACAGTTACTTTTTGTTTTTCTGTTTAGAATTGATCCAAGTCGTTTCCAGAGGATTCTTGTGGTTCAGTTCAGGACCTCAGTCATTCAGAAACCAGATCAGATGTTTGTCTGTTTGTTTAAATGTTTCATCAACTATCTGTAAATAAAATTGTTGCTTGTTATTCCTAAATAATGCCTCGGCTGAATGATTTGAATATACGATCATACATGTCTTACTGTTGTGTTTTGATCTGTGGATCTGTAATTCTCCAATTGGCTACTGCAAATTTACTTATTTAATTTTAAATGTGTTATTTAATTTGGCTTGGTTCTGTTGAACATGTGTAATACGTCACCTTTTTAAATAACTGAGTGCATTGGATCATACAAATTTTAGAAATACTCTCTCAAGCTTCCCGCATTCGTACCTCAGAGATAGAAAACAAGCATTGAAAAAGTGTGATTACAGTTCTGCTCTTCTGCAATATATTTCCACAAGATCAAGACCAGGCTCTGAAAACACTGAGGGCTACAGGACAAGGACAGCGAAGCAACGAGCAACACTGGATACAGAATAAGAGCAAAGGATAATTTGGGGGATTTGCAGATCAAAACAAGGGTGGACCGACATCTTCCAACATCGGTCCGACCACTCTTGATCAGTCAGGCCAACGTTGGCCCAACGCTGCTGTGCTATCTGGGAGAGATCTAAGCAAGGTGTCAGGAGCAGTCCAGCGACAGTCACCAGGAAGATCTATGAGTATGCCCTGGTTGGGAAGATAGATAAATAAAGAAAACAATTCATCAGTACAGCAGTACATAAGCATATCTGAACTATTTGTAAAACTCTCACTGCAGCTCACTGCACACTCGCTGACCCCAGACTGATACTCACCTGTCTCAGGTGTAGATAACTGTGGCTCAGTAACACCTGGAACAAGAGAACCTATTATGTTTGTGAAAGTAACATGTTATTGTAATATATGAAGACCATAATTTACATTGAAACAAATTGTGTAATTTATTTACTCTGACTCTTTGAGAGAAAGAAAAGCTCCTCTAGGATGTGAGAATAATGCACGGGTGCAATTGTATTATTGAACACAGGATTGTTGTTCCAGATAAATAGATATGCTTTCAGTTTCACAGTATTACTTACTAGTGATAGTGGACAGTTTAGCCTCCTCTTCTTTATTCCCACCTGTGGATGAGAGTATTAGTGATTCTCACATAAATCTCGATGCCCCAGCCTGTATTCTGTATTGTCAGATCTCATCTAGGAGGGAAGTGGTGGACTAAAAATATGGGGGGTGATTTGTATCATTAATAAGATGCTCATTCGGAATTGTACAGTTAGATCCATAACTATTTGGACAGTGACACAATTGTCATCAGTTTGGCTCTGTATGCCACCACAATGGATTTGAAAGGAAATAAACAAGATGTAAGTCCTTTAAGTGTAGACTTTCACCTTTAATTTGAGGGTAGTTACATCCAAATTGGGTGAACGGTGTAGGAATTACACCCATTTTTATATGTGGTCCCCCCAATTTTAGGGGCTCAAAAGTAATTGGACAAACTAACATAATCATGAATTAAATTGTGAGTTTCAATGACTGCCTGAAGTCTGGAACCCATAGACATCACCAGATGCTGTTTTTCTTCCCTGGTGATGCTCTGCCAGGCCTGCAATGGAGCTGTCTTTAGTTCCTTATTGTTCTTCTTGCTTTGCCTTCAGTTTTGCCTTGAGCAAGTGAAATGCTGCTCAATTGGATTCAGGTCAGGTGATTGACTTGGCCATTGCAGAACATTACACTTCTTCACCTTAAAAAAGTCTTGGGTTGCTTTTACAGTATGCTTCGGGTCATTGTCCATCTGCACTGTGAAGCGCCATCCAGTTTTGAAGCATTTGGCTGAATCTGAGCAGATAATAATATAGCCCTAAGCACTTCAGAATTCATCCTGCTGCTTTTGTCAGCAGTCACATCATCAATAAATACAAGGGAACAAGTTCCCTGGGCAGCCATACATGCCCATGCCATAACATGCTTCACAGTTGAGGTGGTCTGCTTCGGATCATGAGCAGTTCCTTCCCTTCTCCATACTCTTCTCTTCCCATCATTCTGGTACAAGTTGATCTTTGTCTCATCTGTCCATAGGATGTTGTTCCAGAACTGTACAGGGTTCTTTTTCGATGTTTTTTGGCAAACTCTAATCTGGTCTTCCTGTTTACATCTTGTGGTAAACCTTCTGTATTTACTCTGGTGAAGTCTTCTCTTGAAGACTACCTCCTGGAGGGTGTTCTTGATCTGGCCATCTGTTGTGAAGAGGTTTTTCTTCACCAGGGAAATAATTATTCTGTCATCCACCACAGTTGTTTTCCGTGGTCTTCCGGGCCTTTTGGGGTTCCTGAGCTCACAGTGCATTCTTTCTATCCATTCACCTCTATCTTTTGGCCCTCGCTCTGAGAGGTAATATTGTGTCCGTCCTCAATCAGTTCAATAGCACAGCTCACCAACACCTCGGCTCTGTCCTGAAGAGCTCGGTCTTCCAGCAGTTCCATCCCAAACACGGAGATCTGACAGGTTTTATACAACATTGTAGTATCGATATAATTATAAGGTACTTACTCAGGGTGAGAAAAGACAAGAAAATCATTGTGATTCTGTAGGATCAGAACTAATGATTTTATGACCTCAGAGAGATTGTAGATTAAAATGTGAAACTGCCAGCTGTCAAAGAAACATGAAGAATGAAATTATGCAGAACAGCTCTGTGATGACACTGAAGGGGTTGTCCTGCATCTTCTTTGACAAGACCTGAACACGCCACAGCTTTACACACTATATAGACAGAGAAATGTCTCTCTGTCAGTCACCAAAGTCTGAAATATACATAAATAAACTGTGGCATCAGGAACAGTTCAGTGTGGAAACATTGTTTCCCATGAGCGGAGAGTAGTGATTGGCCAGTGAGTTCTCTCTTCAGACAGAATTGAACTTGCAACAGATCAATGGCAAGTTTGAAATAGAGGTATATATACAGATACAGACAGTGGCGTAAGTTTGGTTTATGAATTGAAGGGGATGCATCCATTACGAATATGGACCCGGGCACACAGTATTGGGGGGTACTATTAAACGTGTTCTCAACATTGGGGGGGACTCCCCCTGTCCCCCGCTAAACCTATGATTATGGATTCAGATACAGGTGAACATTAGAAAGGTAACACCTGAGAGGAGGCAATTCGGGTCACTTGTTGGCTGCTGGTACTCATCCAAGAATCTAATGTAGAGGAGGAATAATATACTATTAGTATAGTATAGACACTATTTGTAAAATGTAAAGCCCCTTGAGGGTATGACCCAGAATGGCAATATATGCTATGTATTTTCTTGAGAAGATTGAAAAACAATATTATACTTGCAGCGGCAGCACGGTGGCTCGGTGTTTAGTGCTGTTGCCTCACAGCTCCGGGCATGCTGCTTTCCTCCCACTGTCCAAAGACATGCTGGTTAGGTTGATTGGTCTCTCTAAATTGCCCTGAGTGTGTGTGTGTCTGTTTGTGTGTGTTGCCCAGTGATGGCCTGGCATCCTGTCCTGGGTGTACTCCTGCCTATGCCCGCTGGGATTGGCTCCAGCTTCCCTGCAACCCTTGCCAGGATAAGCAGTTTTTAAAATGGATGGATGGATATTATACTTGCTTAATACTTTTGGGTTTTGCTGTTTTTCCCGTGCACGTAATACACTCTGTTCAGAACTGCTGACTCCAAACCTTTCTTCCAGCACAAGAGAGATAGGTTTAGGTTTTAAAATAAACTTTATTTAACAGATGCAAAAAACAATTAACACATTATTAACATATATATCAAACCATATAAACGAACCTGAAAAAAGAGATGCAAACAATGAAACAACCCCCCCCCCCCACACACACACACACTTTAATAGCAAAGATATTTTCTGATATTTTACAGTACTAGCATCAGGCCCGGCGCCACGGGGGGTGCAAAAGGGGACAATTTTGTGGCCCTTCAGTTTTACATCCCTATTCTGTCCTACAATTTGCCCTCTCTATCATGCCCACTGGATTAGTTGCGTTGATGTTTGCGCTGTGTAGCAGCATACAATAGCATAAAACCTAAAGTTTTCAGGGCACACAGCTCACTTCTGGTAGCTCATTAATATGAATATTAAACTGTCTATATATTTAATTCATGCAACTCCCTCCATTCATTCATAATCACAAACATTTTATCAATTGCATAAAATCTCATTTTGATTAGCCTTCACACAGTAGAAGGGAGGGGTCAATTTGAACATGTAGGTTTACTTTCACAGTTACACATGCCCACAGCAAAAAAGTTTCACCATGCAGCTGCATCAAAATTGTTTACATTAAAATGAATAATTAGTAGGCAAAGTGAATAGTTTAGCAGTGCACACAACTGCATGAAAATACTGCAATGTGACAGTGAGTTTATGCATTATGGGAGAAATGCAAGGACCACTCAAAAGCAAACAGCAAAGAGAAGTGAGTAGTGATTTGAAAGAGCATGTGTAGCTGCGTCCGAGCTGCAGTATTTGTACCGATAAGTCGTGCTAGTGCTTTGTACACTATTGTTTGGCTTTGCGCGATTGGAAATGCATTATATTGGCATGGGGAAGTGTTATTTTGGTAATTGGTAATTTGGTAATTATTTTTCAGCCGTTTATAATTATTATTATTGTCCATGTTGTAAAGTGCTACGGTAGCCTGTATTCTTATGACAAGACAGCCGTGCGTGGCTGCAAATACAGTGTGTGTAATTGTACTATCGATTGTTATCATCGAGGCTCCACCTCATGCATTGTTTCTAAAATCTCATGCATTTCCCCCAAAAGATTCTGTGTGCCCCCACCCCCTGGTCATCAAAGACCTATGAAATGACCCCTTAGTCATTTCTGATGAACCCCTGCCGAGTTCATCCTGCCACCGGGCCTGACTAGCATTTTAAAAATCTGCAAAAGATTCACAAAACCATCAATCTTATTATTCCTGCTTTTTGAAATGAAGTAGTACATGCTTGTATTAATATTTTATTATTAAACACAAATTCTCTCCCTGTGTCCATCCAGAAATACACATGTAGGAAATAATGAAAAGGAATTAAAAAGTAAAATTCTCTCCAGTAGAGGAGCAGAGTGAAACAAGTGGAATAGTTAACCCCTCCATGCAAGAACACAGTTACAGAGGAGTACAGACAGTGTCCAAATCTCTAATGTGAAGAGCGGTGTACAGGGCACTGCTCTGCTCTCTGTATCGGCCCTGCTCCTCCATGGCAGCGAACACAGATTGAGGACTGAGAGGAAGGGATCTGGGCTTTTGCAGTTACACCTGCTGGACAGTATCCTCTGCACTTTCATCTGTTATAACAAATCAACAAACAAAACACAGAAAAGTTTTCAAAAGTCCCTAGAACATTGATGCATGTTAAAATGATAAAAACAGGTACAATTATATTCTGACCTTTTCCAGAAAAGTCTGAAAAGTTCACATGTACTTACACACACAGTTATCAGAACTGTTGTTTCCATCCTGCAGATCCCTGGGAAAGAAAGACGTTTATAAAATAAGATGTACAGGTTCATTCTATGTAAGGATGTATTAGAAGTAAAATTCTCACTCTTGTGAATGTGTAGAGGAATCATGTGTTTAACCTTGTTGAGTAGGAGTGACTTTAACAGCCAATACATTAGGAGTGATTTTAACAGTCAATGCTTTAGTCCCAACGATTCCTCACCTTTCACTGTCACAGGCATTTCTCTCTGGAATAGAGAAACAGATCAATCATTTGGATACATATTTTTACACAAGACAGAGAATACTGTTTTGTGTTGCTTTAAATAAAGATGATTTACCCATTTAAATTAAAAGTAAAATGTATGTAAAATTATAGGTGTTATAAAGACCAACGCACTGGGTTTGAAATACAGGAAACTCAGAAGTGCTGTTGCCATCAGACTGAGTAGTTCTCCAGCAGCAACCCAGATGATAACACGCTGAGGAAACTGACCTGGGGAAGAAAAATATGGACAGAAATAATTAAATGGAAACCAAAACTACATACCAGAACCCACTATAATATACATTAGGGCTGCCTCGAATAATTGATTAATCTGGTCAGTTAATCAACTAAATAATTGATCAACGGTCAATATTTTCTTCATTTAATTGAGCAGATTATAATTTGTTTAATTATAGTGACTGGCGATTATACACTAGAACACTAGAATCGCCAATATTTCAAACTACCTACAAGAGCCAAAACCAAAAATGATAGGTTGCAAATGCAACCCCAGTTATCTGAAAAAGGAAGCACTGCCCAAGGGGGCTCTCCCGTAGGAACCTGATTGAAAACGTCACTCTATCAAAGCTGCCATTGGCCCCAGTCACTCAGAACAGGTCCCTTCCCACTTCCTGTTCTATAAAACATGACGTCAGTGCAGGTTCGTCCTCTTTTGCCAGGAGCAGTACTCCCACGCAACCTTGCAACCCTGTAATCAGCAAACCCAAAGCCGGGCTACAGAGGTCAACTCTAACGCCCTCCACTCACAATAGCAAGGCTGGCTATATATCGTGTGGCAACAGGAACATTCATGCTGCCTCTGCACAGCACAGGAGCATCCGACTCAACTTAACAGTACAGAGTGGAGAGCTCCACTGTGCTTACAACTTAAATATCATACAAACTAACTATATGCACCATGGGGCGCAGGAACCAACTCATGTGCCACCCGCGTAACACAGGAGCAGTTGACACCTGCTGATTAGACCAGCTCAAGTGCTTACCGCTGAGGGCAGCAGCAGTGGTCTCTTGCCCTATGGCACACAGCCAGAGTGGGCCACAGACCTGCTGACCAAGGAACTATGTACACAGTGAGGCAGCAAGGACAGCTTGAGCACCATCAGCTGGGAACAGCGTCAGTGAGTTCCAGTCTACACAAGCTAGAACGGAGCAATAGTCCTGCTGTCTACACATGCTATATATAACGGGGTACAGGACAGACACATGCACCACCGCAACACAATGTAATAATGAACAAACTATATACAGGGAGGCCTCATAAGGCAACGTACCTGTAGGCCGCATGACAGACCCTGGGAACACAAGTCAGCAAGTCCAGGAGCAGCTTGCGTGAGTGCTCGACTGGAAGGCATAGTCCAAGTCCAGTGGAAGGGAAAGAAATGGTTCAATAGCTCCATCAGAATGAACTTAACAGGGGCAGACTGGGAGGAAATCAGAAGCCAGAGCCTGTAGGCTACTGGAGCTTGACTGCAGCCAACACCATGTTCCCAATGGAAAGGATTGGTCCCATCATGTCCAACCTGTAGAACCGGACAAAGCGGCGAGGCAGCAACCGCACAAATGTCGGCCAAGGGGGTGCTTTGAAAAAGGGCACATGATGAGGTAATGGTAATGGTGTCTACAATCCAATGCGAGAGGTGCTGCTTTGAAAGCGCCTGGCCCTGTGTCCGCACTCCATAACACACAAACAATTGGTCTGAGCGCCGAATGTCCTCAATGCGTTCCAAATAGCACCTGAGGACCCACACAGGGCAAAGTAGGTGAAGCCGACTCTCTTGCTCTGAAGCAAAGGGAGGAGGATGAAAAACCATCAACTCAATAGGCCTGTTGATGTGGAACGGACACAGCACTTTCGGGAGGAATGCAGGGTTAGCCCGTAGCTTGACCCTGGTGCCATCTCCCGCAAAACAGACACACGATGGGTGTACGGACAGGGCATGTAACTCGCTCACGGGTCAGCTCAGCTGAGTTCAGTGGCTCAAATGGGGCTTGGGAAATTGTGTTCAGCACTACATCAAGGCACCATGCAGGCAGTGAAGGGGTGAGAGGAGGCTGCAGCCGTCGAGCCGAACTCCCTTCAGAAACTGCACAGCCAAGAAATGAGACCCAGGGGGTTCACCATCAATCCGGACATAACATGCGGAGATGGCCGCCAGATACACTTTGAGCGTGGGCGTGGACTTGGCCCTGGTCCAACAGCTCCTGTAGAAATTGTAATATGTCCCAAATGGGGCAATTAATTGGGTCTTGACCGCCGTCTTGGCACCAGGTGCTAAACGTTCGCCAGCGGTAGGAATACTGCATAGAGGGAGCTCTCGCCGACAGAATAGTGGCTACTACCATATCTGACAGACCCCAGGCAATCAGTCGCTCCTGCTCAGAGACCAGGCCCAGAGCTGGAGGAAGGCAGGATTGGGGTGCCAAAGCGTGCCCTGCACCTGGGACAACAAGTCTGGTCTCACTGGGAGCTGCCAAGGCTCTCCATGGAGGAGGGTGATCAGGTCTACAAAACAGAATCTGTGAGGCCACTGTGGGGCTATCAGCAGAACTGTCGCTCGTTCTCTCCTGACCTTCTCCAGGACCACCAGGAGAAGGGGGAATGGTAAGAACCCGTAAAGGAGTGTAAAGGCCAAGTGTGGGCTAGCGTGTCGATTCCTAAGGTTCCTGAGCGGTCTTGGACGGAGAACCATAGTGGGCAGTGTGTGGACTCTGCTGAGGCAAAGAGATCCATGTCTGCCCTGCTGAACTGGCTCCACAGTTGCTGTATCACAAGCGGGTGGAGGCGCCATTCCCAGACTGGGGGGCCTCCCCAAGAGAGGAGGTCTGCCACTGTGTTGGACAGGCCAGTCTGCGTGACCGGAGACCTCCTTGCCTATTGATATAGGCGACCACCGCTGTGTTGTCCGTCCGAACCAGCACATGTCTGTCCCGCAGGACCGTCAGGAAATGAGACAGTCCAAGGAGTACGGCCTGTAGCTCCAGGACGTTGATATGGAGGGCCCATAGGGGCTCCGTCCACCTGCCTCGGACTCCACGTCCGTTGCAGACTGCTCCACAACCCTGCTTGGAGGCGTCTGTCGTCATAACTGCTCGGTGGTAGACTGGCCCCATGGGCTCACCGAGGGTCAAATTGTGAGGGCTCCGCCACCAACGGAGCACCTTCCAGCATGCCAGATTGAATGTGATTCAGCGTGCATAATCACGGCGAGGATGCATCTGTAAAGACTTTAACCTCCGCTGCAGCGTCCTCAATCGGAGGAGGCCGAGGGGGAAGGTCTGTGATGCTACCGCTAGGAGGCCCAGCAGCCTCTGGCAAGGGGACACCCTGACGCGAACTCTCAGTCAGAAGAGGGAGAGACACATGTGTATAGAGACAACTGAATACATGGAACCCCTGGTAACGCAAGGGGCCGAACACAATGTCCATGCACTTGGAAAAAGTGCGTGGGGCTAGCAACAGGCCAAACGTGGGAAAAGCAAACTCGAACGCTTGGCCCTCATAGGCATGGAGGACTGGCTCCATGGACAGAGAGCGAGATGAGGACGTCCTTGCTCTGAATAGCAGGATGGACCAGCAGCAAACAACAGCCCAGACCCTGACTCCCCCACATCTCGAGTCTCCACTGTCGGCCCATGTTCCAGACCTCCGGGTCCGCCGAAGTCGTGGCCAAATCTCGCCCGCTATCGGTGCACAGACAGATGGGGCAGAGGACCTCCCCACACCAGGTGGGCAAGGTGTGTCAGCCACAAGCGGCGCAATGGCGGGGGCAAGAGAAGCTCATTATTATTATTATTATTATAATTATTATTTTTGTCATTTAGCCGACGCTCTTATCCAGGGCGACACACGTGCATGACCAGGGAAATGTGCAGTGGGGTGCCGGTCAGTGTTTGCCGGACTGAACACTGTGTATACCAAACACCAGGTGCTGGATACAAGTGCCGCACAGGCCAGTAGGCTTAACCACACCAAATGTTCCGGGGTTTCAAGGGAACACTGGGTGATGCGGTGATGCGGTGGAAGCTGGCGGAGAAGCACCAAGGCTCAGGCCGGGCAGCCGGGTCTCAGATTTTACTGCTGCTGCTAGCGTTCCTGCTGTGGAGGAAAAAGCCCTGTGGACAAAAACCAACAAAGCAAGCAGCCGGAATATATATAGCACTATATAAACATGACTATTATTTTGAAAAAGCTCTTCTTGTGAACGAAACTGAAACCGAAAGCATATCCGGACCTCCGGTGTGCAAACGGGACAGAATCGGGATTAGCTATAAAAATAACTAAACACACACAAGTCAGAGATGATGTGTAGTGAAAATGGTGGTGAACAACACTATGAAGTGATAGCTCATGTTCTCAGTTCCAGCAAAATGGCAAAAGAGGATGAACCTGTGCTCACATTTTATAGAATAGGAAGTGGGAAGGGACCTGTTCTGAGTGACGAGCACAGGGGCCAATGGCAGCTTTGATAGAGTGACATCCCCCTTGGGCAGTGCTTGTGACTTGAAAGATAACTAATAAAAATGGAGTAGGGTATGTAAATGGAAATATGAACATAAAGCATTAAAATGATTGGTATAAATAACATAAAAGTGCTTTTTTTTCTAAACCTGTACACTGCACAGTCCAAACAAATCAGTGAAACAAGTGTTTATTTGTGTTGTAATCGCTCTCTGTGTCCACTCAATCTGATTACAGTTGTAAGAAGACACTTGTAATGCTATACAATGTGTGTGGTTTTTCAATCACATGAAAGACTGTAGACAGGTGAGGTAGACATTGTGCAATACCTGACCCTCTTTCAAAGCTTTGTGAATGCCAGGCCTAAACTCCCTAAAGAAGCTTTAGAGGTATATGCGGCTAAAATTACCTGTCTAGTACAGGAAGCTTTTCCTGAATATGGTGACGCTGCAATGAAAATTGAGAGAATTTGCCATTTTGTGCCTGGCCTTGTCCCCATTTTACAAGCAACATGGGAATGGTGCAACCACCTTGGAGGAAGCAATTGTTATTGCTAGTCAATGGGAAAGAGCACAATAAGCTATTAAACTTAGTTCTCTCAGTGCCATCATAACTCAGTCTCATGCTGCAATACCAGCTTCATCTGTGAGTCATGTGCAATCCACATCCTCAGTGCCTGCACCCACTGTTTCAAGTGAGGATCACCTCATTAAGATAATTGAGGGACTTATAGCTGATGTAAAAGCATTGAGAACTGATGTAAAACACTTGCAGGATGAGCATGAAATAATGAAACATACTTTTACAAGTCCATCTAGATCATACTCACCAGAAGACAGCTATGTACATAAGGAACATAGGGGGCGACCTCGAACCATCCTCACCATCAGATTACTACGTAAGACGATACACCAACTCCAGAATGCCATTTTTCCTACACCCAACATCGATCTCCAGGATCATCTTGGCATGGAGTCTGCACTGAACAGAGATACTCACCCCCTCCTCCACCTGTCCAAGCCATTCAACCCCTATTCCACAAGATTCTCGATCCTACAGCCCGGGGAGGCCCACCCATGTGCAACATTCACAGAGGGATGCCAGTCCTTACCAACTTGACAGAGACCCCAATCACAGACTTCCATGTCATGTAGGTGTGCGCTTTGTCCCTACACAGTCTGATTTTCAGGGAAACAACCATTAGTTGGTACTATGGGCCATGTGCCAACTAACAATGATTTCAAGGCCCCCAGCATTTCAGTGCCATCAACATTGCAATCTGCGGTCACAGATCCAGGGGTAGCAACAGCATATGTGCACGTCATCCTTGAAAACTCAGAAACTTCTGCATTTCTGGATACTGGATATGAAATTTCACTTATCAGTGAGTAGCTGTGTATGTCTATTCCTGCATTGAAGGGCAGGCCACTGATATTTAATAAACATTATGTAACAGCCAAGTCAGTGACAAGGGACTACTTGAACACACTGGGCACATTAAAAATCTTTCTACGGCTTGCCAGGGACACCATACAACACACCGTTCATGGTGTTCACAACCCACATCTACATCTACTGCTGGAATGGGATTTTCTGCAAATTTACCATGTTGTCATTGATGCTCATAGAGGATTCTCAATAGTACAGTACCTCTTCTAAAATCCTACTAACTTACCCCTCAGTGTTGCTTTGTATAATGCCTCTCGGATGTTACAGTTAATGCGCTTTCTGAAATAAATGTTGCAGTCACACTTCGACCCTCCAACGTCTTTGCTCCTATTCCAGGTTAACTGGACATCTTGAACCATCTATTGGCTTGTCCTCAGGTCTTATTATTGCCAGGACTCTCAGCACCATTGATGCTGGTCTCACCACTGTCAGAGTCATGAACCCTACCTCTGAGAAAATACACCTGTCTGGATGAACACAGGCTGGTGAAGTGTATTCAGTGTCAACTCCCAACAGTGGTGTTTCTGTTATTGAAATGCATACACACACTTAGGCCAAACAACCAAATTCACAACCAGATGTGGATCTCAGCAAATGCAACATTTCTCTGGAGCAGAAAGCACAACTTCAGCATCTGCTCAGCACTTTCAGCAACATCTTCAGCAAGCACAGTAGGACTATGGACACACTACTTTCACAGAACACCACATTCGGACTGGGAACACTACTATTCGTCAACCAGCCTACAGGACATCACCTGTCCTTCAAGTTGAGATTGAGAAGGAGGTCAGTCAGCTTCTGGAGGATGTTCTCATTGAACCCAGCCACAGCCCGTGGTCCTCCCCAGTAGTAATGGTAAAAAAAAAAGATGGGACTTACCGTTTCTGCATTGACTACAGAAAAGTGAACATGGCAACAATCCGAGATTCCCATCCCCTACCTTGGTTAAATGACACACTGGGAGCATTGGGAGGAACATGCCTGTTTAGCACAGTTCATTTGTCCAGCGGTTATTGGCACGTTCCTATGGCATCGGAAGACAAGGAGAACACACATTTCAACGCCTCATGGAAATGGTCCATCATCTGATGATTTAGAGCAGCAGTCATGAAACTTAAACCATTAAAGTGTACCTTTGCTTAAGACCATGTCACCGTTCTAGGCCACGTGATATCTGCGCAGAGACAACAGCCAGATCCTAGGGATGTGGTTTGTGTTCAGCACCGGCCACCACCATCATCACCAACTGATGTCAGAGCCTTTGTTGGGCTTTGCTCCTATTATAGGAGATTCCTCAAAGTCTCGAATAGCAGCCCCTCTTCACAAATTTACTCAAAAAGGTGTGCCCTCCACTGGGATGATGAAGCTGAAGAAGCCTTTCAATACCTCAAGGAAGGAAGCTCTATCCGAACCACCTGTGGTGACATTCCCTGATTTCAACAAACCTTTCTTTCTGCATTGTGATACCTCACAACAGGCAGTTGATGTTGTCCTAGGTCAAATTCAGAACAGCAGAGAGAAAGTGATTTCTTAAGCCAGCCACGTCTTTACCAATGCTGACAAACAGTGGTCAACATATGATAAGGAACTTTTTGTGATCGAATGGTCCATACGACACTTTAAGCAGTGGCAGTCCCATCAAGCCTGTGCAAGCTTCCATTGGACAGTGGAAGAGCAAGGTGGGCTCTGGAACTTGATGTCTACGACTTTATCATGGAATATAGAGAAGGGAGCAAACACACAAATGCAGATGCTCTATTGAGATGGCCAATGAGAGAATCCATTTCTCCTGAGATCCCCTGTTCACAGCAAGGGAATAGTGTTCAGTCACCATTCAGCACTCCATCTGACAACCTTAACTACTTTAAAACACTTTCAGCTCCGGTGACACCACCAACAACCTGTGAAATTGGAGTACAGTGTTCACCCATTGTACTGGATCGTCTCACACCTGTTCCCCAGGTTCCAAAGAAAATGAACTCTTTTGCTATGAGCAAATCTGACTTGAGAGTGAGAGATCTCTGCAATATGCTAGGCATTTTGAAAATACGTACCAGTCCATATCACGCTGAATCAGATGGTATGGTAGTGTCTTAATTGAACTTTGAAAGACCAATTGGCCAAGTATACACCGATCAGCCATAACATTATGACCACTGACAGGTGAAGTAAATAACACTGATAATCTCGTTATCATGGCATCTGTCAGTGGGTGGGATATATTAGGCAGCAAGTGAACATTTTGTCCTCAAAGTTGATGTGTTAGAAGCAGGAAAAATGGGCAAGCGTAAGGATCTGAGCGACTTTGACAAGGACCAAACTGTGATGGCTAGACGACTGTGTCAGAGCATCTCCAAAACTGCAGCTCTTATGGGGCGACAGGATCATGGGCGGTCAAGGCTCATTGATGCACGTGGGGAGTGAAGGCTGGCCCTTGTGGTCCGATCCAACAGACGAGCTACTGTAGCTCAGATTGCTGAAAAAGTGAATGCTGGTTCTGATAGAAAGGTGTCAGAACACACAGTGCATCACAGTTTGTTGTGTATGGGGCTGCGTAGCCGCAGACCAGTCAGGGTGCCCATGCTGACCCCTGTCCACTGCCGAAAGCACCTACAATGGGCACGTGAGCATCAGAACTGGACCACGGAGCAATGGATGAAGGTGGCCTGGTCTGATGAATCACGAGTTCAAGGTGTTGACTTGGCCTCCAAATTCCCCAGATCTCAATCCAATCGAGCATCTGTGGGATGTACTGGACAAACAAGTCCGATCCATGGAGGCCCCACCTCGCAACTTACAGGACTTAAAGGATCTGCTGCTAACGTCTTGGTGCCAGATACCACTGCTCACCTTCAGAGGTCTAGTGGAGTCCATGTCTCGACGGGACTGGGCTGTTTTGTGACCTACACAATATTAGGCAGGTGGTCATAATGTTATGGCTGATTGGTGTATGTACCAGCATGGAGGTGAATGGGACATTTACCTCAGTCAGGTGGAGATAGCATATAATTCTACCCCCCATTCCAGTACTGGTCTTACACCATATTTCTTGGTCCATGGCAGAGAACCCAGACTACCAGTGAACATTCTTTTTAGCTGCAATGAAGATATGTCCAGTGCAACACCTGGAACACCTGCCGATTATGCTCAGTCCTTACAAAGTTGACTGAGATTGGCCTTTGATGAAGCCACTTCCCAGAATGCTGTCGTTCAACATCAACAAAAGACCCGAAAGACCCAAAAGACCCAAAAGACAGTCAAATAGCATTTCAACCCTTTGAAGTTGGCAACTTAGTGCTGATAATGGATCCTGGAAAAGCACATTGTAAGTTGGCTCCAAGATGGAAAGGCCCTTTCAAAAGTTTGCTTTGTTTTTACATTGCAATATGGAGTAACCTACAAACTCATGGACCTTGCCTTTTCTCAGCTGCCACACAAAGTGTTGCACCACAACAGTCTGAAAGCGTTCTATGGCCCTCCTCCTGACAGTACCTCTACAGCACAAACAGAGAGAGAGATCCATTGTCACTCATAGAAAGGGGCCCCTGATGGTACAGGACATACTGCTCCCTGACTTACAGCTTTATCAGGAGCCCTGCCACACTGACCCAAATGGCAGACCAAGAGAGGACTTTGTGAACCACCCCGGAAGACTATGCTGCAGATCCTCTGCAGGAGCAACATAATCGCATTTCAGCACCACGTGGGAAAGCTCAGTCTCTCCTCCTCTTAGTCAACAGGAAAAACAGGACATGGCATCCATTAACACCACACAGTCAACTGTTCCACTTTCAAATGACACTGCAAAAACAGACAACCCGTAGTGGACGTCTCATCCATAGACCAGAGAGAATCACAGACTTTCTGTGATAATACCATGTTGATATTTGACTGTTTATTTATTTTTATTTTTTTATTTTTTTCATGCATTCATTGTATGTTTACACTAATTCCAATTAACTGTATTTCAACAGAAGTTGAAGTTCCGGCTCCACTTTTTTATATGAAGATAATCAATTACTGATTATATACAGTGCATCTGGAAAGTATTCACAGCACTTTTCCACATTTTGTTATTTTAAAGCCTTATTCCAATTCATTATTTTCCTCAAAATTCTACAAACAATACCCCATAATGACAACGTGAAAGAAGTTTGTTTGAAATCTTTGCAAATGTATTAAAAATAAAAAAACAAAAAAGCACAGCCCGCCTGGAGTTTGCCAAAAGGCACCTGAAGGACTCTCAGACCATGAGAAGCAAAATTTTCTGGTCTGATGAAACAAAGATTGAACTCATGTCTGGAGGAAACCAGGCACCGCTCATCACCTGGCCAATACCATCCTTACAGTGAAGCATGGTGGTGGCAGAATCATGCTGTGGGGATGTTTTTCAGTGGCAGGAACTGGGAGACTAGTCAGGATCGAGGGAAAGATGAATGCAGCAATGTACAGAGACATCCTTGATGAAAACCTGCTCCAGAGCACTCTGGACCTCAGACTGGGATGAAGGTTCATCGTCCAAAAGGGACAATGACCCTAAGCACACAGCCAAGGAAACAAAGGAGTGGCTACAGGACAACTCTGTGAATGTCCTTGAGTGGCCCATCCAGAGCCCAGACTTGAACCCGATTGAACATCTCTGGAGAGATCTGAAAATGGCTGTGCACCGACGCTCCCCATCCAACCTGATGGAGCTTGAGAGGTCCTGCAAAGAAGAATGGGAGAAACTGCCCAAAAATAGGTGTGCCAAGCTTGCAGCATCATACTCAAAAAGACTTGAGGCTGTAATTGATGCCAAAGGTGCTTCAACAAAGTATTGAGCAAAGGCTGTGAATACTTCTGTACATGTGCTTTTTTTGTTTTTTATTTTTTATACATTTGCAAAGATTTCAAACAAACTTCTTTCATGTTGTCATTATGGAGTATTGTTTGTAGAATTTTGAGGAAAAGAATGAATTTAATCTATTTTGGAATAAGGCTGTAACATAACAAAATGTGGAAAAAGTGAAGCACCGTGCATACTTTCCGGATGCACTGTAATGATCTGAAAGGGACTTGGCTTCCATCGGTGTAGAAATGGCAGAGTGATCCCTTGTTAGACTGACAGCGAAAAACAACACTGTCTTCTATATTAAAGAGCTTTTGCGCTGCTTCAATAGAGAGTGTCGTATGCAATTCTGTGGGTCAAACACATGGAAGCAGTCTGTTAATTACATGTGGTGTTGACTTACAGTGACGTAATATTAATAATATATTAATTTATTAATATTTAATAATAAAATATTGTAGTAAGACAAAGTTTGACAAATGGATGCATCTGTGAGAGAATCTAGAGCATCTAGAGCAAGAGAGCAAACCATTTTTCTAAACTAGTTGCAGACAAATAATGCAGAGTTTTCAAGAGCTGAAATGTAAGAGTTTTACATTTTACAAGCGTCCCATGAGACCCTCACAGGTGCAGTACAGCAGTATTGGAATTTGCAAAAGTCTCACTGGCGTTCCCTGCACACTCTGACCCCAGACTGATACTCACCTGTCTCAGGTGTAGAGAACGCTGACTCAGTAACACCTGGAACAAGAGAACATATTGTATTTGTGAATGTAACATGCAGGGGTGGAAAGTAATGAATTACGACTACTCTCGTTCCTGTAATTGAGTAGCTTTTTTGTGTACTTGTACTTGTTTGAGTATTTTTCAAATTTGGTAATTTTACTTTTACTTAAGTATGTTTTGAGTGAAGTATTGTACTTTGCTACTTTTAAAAAGGCATTTGTTACAAAGTACAAATTTTGTAGGCTGTCATGGAAAAAAAATGGTGTGATAGACAGACAAATGGACCAATATCTGAAGAAACAATGGATTCAAATTTCAAGCATTCTGCCCACGACACTCAACAGGCCAATCACAGTGTGTCCTGATGTTGCGGTTGGTCAGTCAATTAATCAAAGTCAGTTTGAGGTCAGTCCTCCAGTCCAGCAGCCGTAAGGTAAGTTAACTAGCTGTCTAGCCACCAGTATTAATGATTAGGGGTGTACATTTTTTAATTGAAATCGAAGATCGATCAAAACGAGTGTTTGATTTTGACCATCGAATTTAAATATGGGGTTGTGATTATTTACTTGTTTGGCTTATTAATTCAAGTATCAGCAAAAACAAAATGACAGCAGACAGTAATTATCTCTGCGTGTGTGCATTTCTCCCGCTTATCCATTCTAATGTTACTAAATATTTTAATTAAACACCTGTACAGCGTTTCAGCTATAAACTCCTCACAATTAATAAGTTATTAACACTTTCTTCTCTAGCCGCCGGAAGGTAGACTATACTGAATATAATCTAGCTGACAATCTGGGCTGTGTAATAATATTAGTCATTGTGAAAGAGTTATAATCGTGTTGATTCCTGAAACATGATTTTCTACACATCATAATGCATATATTATTGTCATTATTTTATTTTTTTAGCAGATTTGCATCTGTCTGTCCTCTGATCAGCTTTCCTTTGGCATTAAATCTTGATCACTTTGCAATCCAGGTCTCTGGAGCAATCTGTTGATCAATGTGCTGATCAATCTTGATCTGTTTGGTCTGCATCTGTAGTGTTGAAAAGCACGTTATCTTTCAAGTCAGAAGCACTGCCCAAGGGGGAGGGGTTTCTGCGCACTCTATCACTCTATCAAAGCTGCCATTGGCCCCTGCGCTCGTCACTCAGAACAGGTCCCTTCCCACTTCCTGTTCTATAAAACGTGACGTCAGAGCAGGTTCGTCCTCTTTTGCCTCTTTGCTTGACTCGGGAACGTAAGCTCTCTGTGTCTGTGTTTGTTATAAACATTCAAACTGCGTATTTCGGCTGGCTGACTCACTTCATAGTGTTTTTCACCACTGTTTTCGCTACACATCGTCTCTGTCTTGTGTGTGTTTAGTTATTAATGATAGATAATCCCGATTCTGTCCCGTCCACGCAACAGAGGTCTGGCTGTGCTTTCGGTTTCAGTTTCGTTCACAAGAAGAGCCTTTTAAAAATAATAGTCGTGGTTATATAGTTCTATATATATTCCGACTGCTTGCTGTGTAGGTTTTTTGTCCACAGGGCTTTTTCCTCCACAGCAGGAGCGCTAGCAGCGGCAGTATAAGAGTGTGTCATAAGAGATCTCGCCCGCCTGAGGTGCACCTCCGCCGGCTTGCGCCCGCACTACAGCCCGCAGCTGCGGCTGTAGGAGATCTCGCTCTCTCGGTTCGCCAAGTACAAGCACTGCTAGCCCTGTCCGTACACCCATCATGTGTCTGTTTTGCGGGAGATGGCTCCAGGGTCACGCTATGGCCTAACCCTGCGTTCCTCCCAAAAGTGCTGTCTCCATTTCATGTCAACAGGCCTATTGAGTTGATGGCTTTTCATCCTCCTCCCTTCGCTTCAGAGCAAGAGAGTTGGCTTCACCTGCTCTGCCCTGTGTGGGCCCTCAGGTGCTATTTGGAACGCACTGAGGCGCTCAGACCAACTGTTTGTGTCTTATGGAGCGCAGACACAGGGCCAGGCGCTTTCAAAGCAGCACCTCTCACATTGGATTGTGGACACCATTACCATGGCTTACGAGTCCACTGGGACCCGGTGCCTGATCAACTGGTGGCCCACTCAACTCGAGGAGTTGCCACATCATGGGCACTTTTTCAAGGTGCCCCATTGGCATACATTTGTGCGGCTGGAGCTTGGGCCTCGCCGCTTACATTTGCCCGGTTCTACAGGCTGGTCCCTTCCATTGGGAACCCAGTGTTGGCTGCAGTCGAGCCCCAGTAGCCTGCAGGCTCTGGCTCCTGCCTTTCCTCTCCCAGTCTGCCCCTGTAAGTGCATCCTGAGGGAGCTAGTGAACCATGTCTTTCCCTTCCACCAGACTATGCCTTCTAGTCGAGCACCCACGCGAGCTGCTCCTGGATGTACAGACAGCCCTGTCGATGTATTCCTGGGGCTTGTCGTGCGGCCTACAGGCATGTTGCCTTAAGAGGCCGCCCTGTATATAGTTTGTTCATTGTAATTGTGTTGCGGTGGTGCATGCATTTGGCCTGTACCCTGCTCTGTGTATTGGTCAGCAGGTCTGTGGCCCTTTCTGGCTGTATTACGTCATAGAGCAGGGGACTGCTGCTGTTGTCCTCCAGCGGAGGGCACTTGAGTTCTCCAGTGCCCCGCTGTGTACATAGTTAATTTATTCACATGGTAGAGCTGTAGTTGTCCTGCGTTAGCTGCGCTATTCGACAGGTGTCAACTGCTCCTGTGTTCCACGTGTGGCACATGAGCCAGCTCCTGCACCCCGTGATGTATATATGTGTATATATGTATTATGTGTTAAACAGCAGGACTGTGGCTCCATTCTAAAATTGTAGAATGGAGTTCACTGCCGCTGTTCCCAGCTAACAGTGCTTGAGTTCGCTGCCTCGCAGTGTATATAGTTCCTTTTTTAACACAGTAAAGCTAATTTGCCCTGCGTTAGCCAGTCTAACCAGCAGGCGTCAACTGCTCCTGTGTTCAATGGGCGGCGCATGAGTTCGTTCCTGCGCCCCGTGGTGTAAATAGTTCGTTTGTACAAAATCTATATTGTCAGCGCAATGGAGCTTTTCCACTCTGTACTGTTTTGTCGAGTTGGATGCTCTTGTGCTGCGCGCTGACAGCATGAAGGTCTTGCTGTCATGCGATATATATGTATTGTGTATTGTTCAGCTCGGCTACTCTGTTGACTAGCCAGCTATGTATTATATTGTATTTTTCTCATTGGGTCTGTGGCCCCGCTCCTATTGGATCAGGGGTCCACTGCCATGATATTGCGCGGAGGCTGCAAAAGTGCTTGATTGCCCGTGCCAGACATTATGCAAGTAGATTACGGCCTCGCTCCTAGCTGCACTAGTAGAGCAGCCGGCCTTGCTCCTGTAAGCGGAGGGCGTAAGAGTTAACCTCTGTAGCCTCGCTTCGTATATGCTGATTGCAGACAGTTCCCGGTAGAGTGTGACTACGGTCCTCACTCCTGGACGGCTCAGGTGTGGCCCTACGGGGCCCCT
Organism: Amia ocellicauda; assembly: GCF_036373705.1. Classification (NCBI taxonomy): domain Eukaryota; kingdom Metazoa; phylum Chordata; class Actinopteri; order Amiiformes; family Amiidae; genus Amia; species Amia ocellicauda. Next base: position 33,865,109 of record NC_089858.1, on the reverse strand, counting down.
GAGGTTACTGTCTGGAGTTGTGTTGCCGAGGTTGCGACGGTTTTGTTATACAGTAACCCCTCCCCCTTGGGCAGTGCCTCTGACTTGACAGATAACGATAGGTTGCGTATGCAACCCTGGTTATCTGAGAGAATAAAAACTCCAAATCTCAGCTAGAGTTTACCATAAGGCATGTGGGAGATTCTGAGACCAAGTGGAGGAAGATTGTATGGTCTGATGAAGCCTTCTCAAAATCAAGCTTTTTGGCCTGAACGCTAAGCGCTACGTGTGGCGCAAGCCTAACACCGCACACCATCCTGAGAACACCATCCCTACGGTGAAGCACAGTGGTGCAGCATCATGCTATGGTGATGCTTCTCTGCATCAGGGCCTGGAAACCTTGTAAAGATAGAGGGCAAAATGTATGCAGCAAAGTACAGAGAAATCCTGGAAGTCTGCAAGATGATATGTATCACTTCGACATTATGGACATTTGCTGTGTTGATCAGTGGCAGAAACTCCTGATTAAATCCATTCTGATTTCATGTTGTAACAATGAAATGTGGATAAGTCCACAAGGGTTGTGAATACTTTTGAGAGCCACTGTAAATGATGAAGACCCTCTGGTAACCTCTATTCTCCTGTTCTGGCTTCAAGGTGAGTTTACACTGTGTCCCTCCATTCTCACATCAACAGCACAGCTCACAAACACCGCAGTCTTACAATGGAGTTAATATCTCACTGCCCTGCCTTTTTAACACAGGACAAATGTAAACTCACCAGTTTCTACTGTAGTCTCCTCAGTTGCACGCGGACCTGCAGACCAGACAAAACACTGAATGATTTGCACATTAAATGAAATCTGCGATCGGTTCACAAGAGCAAATCTACAGTATCTGGACTGTGGTTTGAAATGTTCAACTGAGACTCGGATTCAATCAGAACTCTGAACTGTCTGCCAATCCAACCTGGCAAATGCGGCACATTTTGTTTTCCAAAATGTTCTTCTTTGGCTGGACTGGCAGGGTGAATGGATCAAAGTTTAATTATTGATTTAGTCCAGGAGTGAGTATTTAAAATGATAAAAGGGGTGAACAAAAAAAATAAAGGGGAGAATTAATAGTCTTATGTTGTCACTAACCTTTGCCAACCACCTCTACCTTGACGCTCTCGCTGCGTCGTGACTTCACTGTGGATTCCCCCAGCTTCGCCTCCACAGCACAGCTCAGCAGGGTCTCAGAGCTGCTCCCTCTGTGTCCCTCTGACGGCAGATCCTTCCCCAGCACAGTCAGGCTGCAAGCCTTTGACGTCTCATTGAACACCACTGCATTGAATGGCATTTTGTTGTTGCCATTGTAGAAGAAGCAGCACATTCCCGTCCCAGCGAGACAGAGCACTCGGATGAGGTTGTCTTCGTTGACAAGCTGGGGATCCACTTCAACACGAGGTCTTCCAAATTTGCTGAACCTGTCTGTGGGAAATGCAAACAGAAGATCCGTCTCTGCTTTTTTTACAAAAATATAAACAATATCTGATGATATAATTCAGTTAACAGTGACATGTCTGCTAAAAAACATAATACATTTGAAATAATAATATCGTACAATTGCAGACATTAAAATTGTGACAAGCAGCTGACTCACCAGCTATCTCTGTCACTGTCACTGTAGTGAATGATATTTGGTTCTCCATCCATCGTCAGTTCCACAGCGCAGCTCACAGAGACCTCAGTGCGGAGCTGAGAGCCTCTCTCCTCCAGCAGCTCCTCCGCAGACACAGAGAGGTGACAGTGCTGGTACTCTGTCCTGAATGGCACTGATCTGAAAGGGACTTGGCTTCCATCGGTGTAGAAATGGCAGAGTGATCCCTTGTTAGACTGACAGCGAAAAACAACGCTGTCTTCTATATTAAAGAGCTTTTGCGCTGCTTCAATAGAGAGTGTCGTACGCAATTCTGTGGGTCAAACACATGGAGGCCTGTTAATTACATGTGGTGTTGACTTATATTGAGGTAATATTAATAATTACTACTGCTAATAATGATACAATATTGTAGTAAGAAAATGTTTGAAAAAACAGATACAGAGAGCATCTGAAAATGTGTTTGCTCTGATTGTGCCACTATAATAAATACTGGTGCAGTTACAGTTTTCAACACGCTCCAGTTGCAATAAATTCTATGTAAACTGAATCTCCAGCACAAGTACACGTCTCGGGCAGCATGGAGGAACATACTGCCTCTGGTTCAGTCCACACCCAATGAGGAAATACAGCAATAAAATAATAATAACTGTAACATACCTGCATGTACTGGTCCAACCCCAACTGTAATTGTCAATGTAAATGTCAGTTAATAACTGCAAGACATACAGTGTGAGATAATACGATTAAAATTAAGAGCAACTGCATTTTTAAAAACATTTATTCATGTTTAAATAATACTGGCAATGATAAGAGAAAACATACTCACTCACAACTAGAAAATACAATCGGAAGATCATGATTTTGTGAGGCTGAAAGTTAACAAAGATCTAAGCAATGACAAGTGTTTCTCTAAAACTGTGGACGAGCACATGAAGAGGAACAAGAAACCTATACAAAAAATAAAAAATAAATAAAAACACACTGGATAATTTTGAGACAATGTGGTATTGCTTTAAAGTTTTCAGAAATGAAAACTAACCAAGCCACTTATGTGAAGCTGATCACGTTATCTTGAAAAAGAATTGGACCACATGTGACAGTAATTTTTGTATTCATGTAACAGAGAAGTGTAAACCCTAACCAAGCCTTGATCTTGTATACAGAGCTGCTTCAGCAGCAGAGAACATAACATTCATGAGTCAACATTATCGGAAAGCTTTTGAGAGATGGAATTCAGATTTCTTAAAACTGCTTTCAAATTGAACCCTTTGAATGTTTGTGCAAAGAGAATTGGTCAATAACCAGAAATTATCAGTTTTCATTATCCTCCAACATGTTTTCACAATACTTAAAATATGTTTGTGCACACAGAGGCTACCTCAACAGCACTCCGGCCTCTTGCCCAGTGTTTTTGGCTCCACTATTTTGCCAATGAGTTTTGGTGGATTTAAGAATAAAGCAAATACACACGTCTCAACCGGAGCACTTTTGACTCTCGTGCCATTAAAATATATTTACATCACTGACTCCAGCTCCCAGCCTCCCCCAGCTGGCTTGTGTTACATTTCACACACACACACATACACACACTCACATACACACACCCGCACACGCCCACACACAGACACACACTCGCACACACAACCCCATCACAGTTGAAAGTACAGAGTCATATAAACAGTAAAGCATTGATATTGATTAGTTTATTGTTCATTCAGAGGTCTCAGAGTATTGATGTGAAGTAATCTGATGAATGCTCAGCAGGTCCATTCTGTAATGTAGCTGAGAGAGAACAGTCAAGGCGTACATCTGCCATACTGTTTATATCAAGGAGAAGTAGATCAGAAAAAATTATCTTTATTAACTGTGCCTGGGCTGAAAATCCTTCCAAACAGAGTGCGCGTGTGTGAGAATACGTTAGTGAACATGACTTCTATGGTCCAGAAGAGCAGGAACACACGGCAGAATGTGATGGGACAGAGCCTGAGCCATTCAACAACATGCATGGCTTTAACATGTGGAGAGACTGCAACAGTGTACTCCCCCACCCCCCAAAATAAATCCTTTATTCCGTCTTTGTAAAACTCTTGGGGGTCGTCTCTGAGTCACTCCCCCTCAGTACTTCACGGTGGCGTATTCACATTGCTCTTGAAACTGAACCCCTCTGGCTGTGCTCTTCGGGTGTTTTTTGTATTTCAAGGCTTTGTAACACACTTCGGGCTTGACCTCCTGTGGACACTGAGGAGAGCAATGACGTTGAAATGTTTCTCAGAGGCTCAGAGCGTCTGAGAGGAACTTGATCACTGCTATAAAACAGCCCTGCCTGTGGCCAGTGTGTCAATCGAAACTGTACGCTAACGTATAAATACACTGTCAGTGAAATATGCCATCAGATGGGCTACTTGTTTGTTTGTCAGCAGGGAAGTAACCTGTTTAGCAACAGCTGTTAGGTGCTTGTGTGAATTTCTCATTGCGATCTGGAACTGACAATGAATAAATCTTCTATCTCTGTCATTGAATCCGATTCAGGATATTGCTTCAGGATACTGCTTACCAGTCCAGACTGCTGTCGTACTGCAGAGATAGTGCAGTCTGAAACACAACAATAAAAGCAAGGATTGCAAATCTGCTGTGGAGACATATTTAAACCTATATTTAACCGTATTTAACACACATGAGCCACATAATGACACTTTTTGGAAGTCTTTCAAAGCTTTTCTGCAGCCACTTACAGACTTCCAAAGTGTTGTTCCCATGTATCTGAGTCCTCGATAAGAGATTTAATACATTAAGACCTAAAGACTTTTCACCAGTCTTGTAAGTTCAGATTGTTGTTCTAATTTCTTTAATGGAGATTTGTGATCGTGGAAAGCAATGAAGGTGGATCCTCACCTTTCATAAACTTTAGCTTTTCTCCCTGAAAAGGAAAAACCAACATGCTTAGTGAGACAAACAGTGCTGTAGCATAAAGCAAGCTCTTGTGTTTCTTTTGAGGACAATTTCGATTCTTGAAGAAATTACAGTTTCTCTCAATTCATATGACCATTTATAAATGGGGAACAGTGATCTGTATTCACACATTACAGCAGGGAATATTTGCCGTCTCAGAGACAGGAAGTGAAACATCTCTATGAGAAACAGTTTCAGTTTGACAGTGACTGCAGCACAGAGCGGGAAGAGCTGCCAGTACTGTTAGAGTGATAGCCCAGATACCACAGGATGTTGGAGCAATGTCGGCATACAGTTGGCATGGTTCGACAACAGTCGCGGTTGGGGGGGTGACATATGGTTGGCATGGTCAGACAGCAGTAAGGTCGAGGGGGTGACATACAGCAGACGTTGGCATATGGTTGGCACGGCTGGACTGCAGTAGGTCTGGGGGTGTGGAGGATGACCAACATCGGCATATGGTTGGCATGGTTGGACAGCAGTTATGGTCGGCGAGATGGATCATGTCCGACTAAATGTCAACAGATGCGTTATCAGTGCAACTGGTTTTAATACATTGACCTATATAACTTTAAAATATCATGTGTATGAATAATAATCATAGTAAATATATTTGATACTGTCAAATGTTCAGTTTCACTATTTGAATGCGCTCGAGCGCTCTTCCTTGAGACTAGAAGAGCCGTCTCCTCAGAAGACGTCACACAGAAGAGCCGCTGGAAAGTATGTTCACCTTCACAACTTAGTACAATGTTTAAATTTACTGTTTAAATGTACTGAAAAGTAGAATATTTAATTGTCTGAAGTACTAGATTGTATGTATGACTGGTTGTTTTCAAAATATCAGTTTTAAAATCTCAAATGGTAGGCTTTTTATTTTCTGTATCACGGAATGGTTTAAAGCACGGGTTCCCAAAGTGCCTCCCAGGGGTCAAATGCGGCCCTCGAGGATGTTTGGTGCTGCCCGTCAAAGCCAACCTTCAACCACCCCTTTTCTGAAGATTTACTATATTTTTACACTTCATGAACATTTTCTGTTACAAATTGCACATGTAACTTGTGGGAAAATAATAAAACAACAATTCAAGTTAATAAGTGTTCCCTAACAGAAACGTATAGTAAATAAAATCTGTGATTAATTTTGTACTTCGGCCCCCCCATCCAATGCAACCTCGGCCACCAACCACCAGACATTGGGAACCCCTGGTCTAAAGTTAATTTCAATGACAATATACACTCACCTAAAGGATTATTAGGAACACCTGTTCAATTTCTCATTAATGCAATTTTATAACCAACCAATCACATGGCAGTTGCTTCAATGCATTTAGGGGTGTGGTCCTGGTCAAGACAATCTCCTGAACTCCAAACTGAATGTCTGAATGGGAAAGAAAGGTGATTTAAGCAATTTTGAGCGTGGCATGGTTGTTGGTGCCAGACAGGCCGGTCTGAGTATTTCTCAATCTGCTCAGTTACTGGGATTTTCACGCACAACCATTTCTAGGGTTTACAAAGAATGGTGTGAAAAGGGAAAAACATCCAGTATGCGGCAGTCCTGTGGGCGAAAATGCCTTGTTGATGCTAGAGGTCAGAGGAGAATGGGCCGACTGATTCAAGCTGATAGAAGAGCAACTTTGACTGAAATATTTGTGAAGCCACAACACGTACAACCTTGAGGCGGATGGGCTACAACAGCAGAAGACCCCACCGGGTACCACTCATCTCCACTACAAATAGGAAAAAGAGGCTACAATTTGCACAAGCTCACCAAAATTGGACAGTTGAAGACTGGAAACATGTTGCCTGGTCTGATGAGTCTCGATTTCTGTTGAGACATTCAGATGGTAGAGTCAGAATTTGGCATAAACAGAATGAGAACATGGATCCATCATGCCTTGTTACCACTGTGCAGGCTAGTGGAGGTGGTGTAATGGTGTGGGGGATGTTTTCTTGGCACACTTTAGGCCCATTAGTGCCAATTGGGCATCGTTTAAATGCCACGGCCTACCTGAGCATTGTTTCTGACCATGTCCATCCCTTTATGACCACCATGTACCCATCCTCTGATGGCTACTTCCAGCAGGATAATGCACCATGTCACAAAGGTCGAATCATTTCAAATTGGTTTCTTGAACATGACAATGAGTTCACTGTACTAAACTGGCCCCCACAGTCACCAGATCTCAACCCAATAGAGCATCTTTGGGATGTGGTGGAACGGGAGCTTCGTGCCCTGGATGTGCATCCCACAAATCTCCATCAACTGCAAGATGCTATCCTATCAATATGGGCCAACATTTCTAAAGAATGCTTTCAGCACCTTGTTGAATCAATGCCACGTAGAATTAAGGCAGTTCTGAAGGCGAAAGGGGGTCAAACACAGTATTAGTATGGTGTTCCTAATAATCCTTTAGGTGAGTGTATATACATACACACACGCTATACAGAGCTGTGTAAATCATACAACCTTATTTTGGCAAATATATACAGAACTGCATATACCTTCCTAACTGAGAAATTTAGGATTGACATAAAGAACTTAAGGAGACAGCTTTGAAGTTCTGTGTTTTACGACAGGCCTGTGCTCACCTAAGCACGACAGATAACACGCCCATGCTGCAGACCCCCCCACTGCCACATGGGCTGCCATGCCCGTCTCCACAGAGACCAGCACCACATTGCAATTGGAGATTTCTTTTGTGAAACTCAGACATTCAAGATACTTCATATATTCCATAGACCAGAGCAACAAACCCAAATACAAACTACATGCTGGTAACAGAAGTGTTACCCAGCTTCTCCCTCAGTTTGATAACAAACAATAAAATGTGACTTAAAACTAACTTAATGACACTTAAGTAATTCTACCTCAGAACCAAAACATGCTCAAGCCTGCTCAATCAGATCAGCATCCTTTCATTTCATTAAACTATTTACAGCTGCATCTGAAAGGTACTAACATAAATTAAAATGTTTAAAGCAAATGTTATTTCCTTTTAAAATCAAAGCTGTATATAATGTATTATTATATGAAATTCGCTGCTGTGTTAGTCTTTTGCATAGCACTGCATCTATACACCGTGTGTGTGTGTGTGTGTGTGTATATACACCCTTATTTATATATATTTGTAATAGTTTGATGATTTCAATTTTGCCTTGCACAATAAAGCTTTGTCAGTGTTACCTTAATCTTAACCACTGTTTAACCAACTTAATCTCATTTAAAGCATTTTAATTATGCATGTATTATTCATGTATTTATTTTTATTTATATTTTTATGACTGACTAATAGTTCAAGGTTGGTACTTCTTGTCTTCCTGTAAAAATAATAAATTGTCTCCTTGTTAAAATATAGACATATGGCTTGTTAGGTTTAGAAAAATACACATTTAAAGTGCTGTTACAGATTAAAATAGTGCACCACTTTGTTTATAAAAAATGTTTATAAATGCATAAGAACAGCTGATTAACAGTTACATTAATTTGTAGGATCTTTTGTTACAGCGTATTAACAGTTATTTTAAACACCTTATATTAGGCATAGGTCTATATAATGGTGTTAGAGTTTAAATGTGTGTTTAGTAATATACATAAAAGAGCAAGTAATTGCGTTTGTCTTTAATGACATGTGCCAGAGAAGTTTCAACTGTGCTATATATACACCACACCCTCCATACTATAGAGAGTGAATTTAAACCCATATGGCTACACTGCAGGATGTGCTCTTAAGGAATCTGATTATGTAAAACATGCTTTGATGACAACCAGCAAGCAATAGCAGTTGTAATGGGTACGACACCCACTGGGTGTTAAACAATTAAGATAGGTGACTTTTAAGTACCTCTCAAAACACATTCTATGAGAATGCAGAAGACATTACACTATTCAATAGCAACTGAATTCACATGGTAATCCATATCTTCCAGACCTATGGATACTTGATATATACTCACTGGGATATGTAATGTTTTTATCCCTGCATGTTTTGCAGGATATAAAAAGTTTAGACAAAAGTTTATTTTATTTTGTAATGCATCAAAATTCCTGGCAATGTAATGGGAAATATACAAATAAAACAATATGATTTACAGATACACAACACAACATATCACAGATTCAGAGATACATCAGTTAAACTGATTTATGAATTTTTACTTCGTCTGCTGTTGCAATGTGTTGTGTAGATACTAGTATCTGAGGGCTTCCAAGTGGATCTGCAGGTACAGAAAACAGCATATTTGTTTTATACATTTCACAGGTAACCAGTGCCTTCATGGCAGGATAGATGTGATATCATAAAGTCATTCAGAGTTTAAGTAACAAATAGATGAGTTCTGCCAAAATAGTTCCAGATAATACAGACTACTAAATCAGAATAATGTGATCTAAGCTAAAGAGCTGTTCCTGAATTACCCACAGAGCTCTACAAGCAATTCAAAGATTGATTCAAATTCAGCTGGGATTGGGTGTTATCTGACAGACAAAATGCAAAGTTCTGAGTTTTAGTCAAACTGCTGATTCTGTCTCATCAAAATTTCGCAAATGAAAATACAAAAACATTCAGACATCATCGTCATCATTTTGGATGATTTTAGTCAGATTTTCATCTTCATTAAATAAAATGAAAAACAATTAGTTGACGAACATTTTCGTAATCAATTTTGTTAACAGTGCTAAAAAGTAATCAACATAGTTAAATATATAGACTTACAACGTACCTGAGCAGCATGGTCTGACATGGTCTAAAACTTCAACAAAAGAGAAACTGTGACAGTTAGACAGTTTTCAAATTTTACAAAACAAACACAATCAAGTGTCAATTTAAAAATAAACTACAACATTGTAGTATCGATATAAGATACTTACTCAGGGTGAGAAAAGTCAAGAAAATCATTGTGATTCTATAGGATCAGAGCTAATGATTGTACGACTTCACAGAGCTTGTAGCTTAAAATATGAAACTGCCAGCTGTCAAAGAAACATGAGGAATGAAATTATGCAGAACAGCTCTGTGATGATGCTGAAGGGGTTGTCCTGCATCTTTTATGGACAGACCTGAACACGCCACAGCTTTAGACAGAATGCATTTCTTGCCCTACAGAGACAGAGAAATGTCTCTCCTTCACCGTTAAGCTGAAGCCTGAAATAGACACGCACTGTGACATCAGGAGCAGTTTAATGTGGGGACATTGTTTCCCATGAGCGGAGAGTAGTGATTGGCCAGTGAGTTCTCTCTCCAGACAGAATTGAACTTGAAACAGATCAAAGACACATTTGAAACACAGATACAGATACAGATACAGGAGAACATTAGAAAGGAAGAGGCAATTAATCTCACTTGTTTGTCTGCTTGTACTAATCGAAGAATTTCACCAAGCTAATACATAGATAGATAGAGAGATAGATATGTTTTTCTGTTTATGTAATTGCATGATAAAAACACTTTTTGGGGGACGCTCATTTAATTTAATTAAAGTTTCCCATTGTAAGCCAATGGCCATGTATAGGCCAGGGTATTGAGTTCGTGGGGTGCTTGTATTATGAATATTTCATTATTCAACACAAATTCCCTCCCTGTTTCCATCCAGATATACACATGCAGGAAATAAAGAAAAACACAGTACAGTAGTTTCCAGTAGAGGAGCAGAGAGAAACAAGTGGAATAGTTAACCCCTCCATGCAAGAACACAGTTACAGAGGAGTACAGACAGTGTCCAAATCTCTAATGTGTACAGGGCACTGCTCTGCTCTCTGTATCAGCCCTGCTCCTCCATGGCAGCGCACACAGATTGAGGACTGAGAGGAAGGGATCTGGGCTTCAGAAGGAGCTCAAGGGGTTTGCAGTTATATCTGCTGGACAGTATCCTCTGCACTTTCATTTGTTAAAACAAACAAACAAAGAGTATTTCTGTGAAAACAGTCCACTTATGTTTTATTGAAATGGTAATATACAAACTGTATAACTACATATATATCAGAACAAATAATTATTCTAAATTAAAACAACTTTGACAGTTTTTGTAAATTGGAAATGTATACTTTCACAAATGTAGATATTTGTTTAAAAAAATGGTGCCGCCATGTTGACTTTGGTATGTATCAAAAGTAGATGATCTTTGGCCAATAGCTTCAAAACTTCATATATAAACCTATTGTGTAGTTTATCTACTATCCAGGATGTTATGACAGGAAACATCTAAACAGACTGAGACAGTGTGCATGCTGAAGTTCTGCCATTATTTGGTTATTTTGGATTTTACATTTTTAAAAGTTTCTGGTAACACTTTACAACAGGTCTTTTAAATTAGAGCTTATTTACATAGTAGGTACTCAGTAACTACTTGATAGTTACTCATAAGAACAGTGTAATTATGCATTTGTTAGCATGTACTTAATGTACAAAAAATATATGTAAGTACACATTTGTCTGGTATGCCTTTGGAACTACTACACTGGGCATTATAGGAGTAGGTTCAGGGGAGGACGGTGGGGACACGCCCCCCCAATGTTGAGAGAACCTTAAATTGTACCCCCCCCCCAACATTGTATGCCCGACTCCATAGGCATAGGGGACACATCCCCCCCAATATTGACAGTGTCCCCCCCAGATTTGAAATTAATCCTAAGCCCCTGCCGGGCATGGCCCACTTTTTACACATTAAATTCATGTTAACAAATGCATAATTACAAACATGTAGTTACTGAGTACCTACTATGTAATTAGGGAGACCTATTGTAAAGTGTTACCAAGTTGCTCATATGAGAGACTCGATCTTGAAGAGTAGTGTGTATCTTACGTATAAACTATAGCAGGGATGGTGAACCTATTTGTCTGGAGTGCCCAAAGTCTGGTTTGTATAGTTTGCCAAGTGCCAAAGGGTGCCAATGATAAATTAGTGATATAAAAGTTTCTATACAGGGGCTAAACAGCATTTTGTTTTAACCAATATTTATGCACATTTCTTGTTGTAATGAAGTTATTAAGCAAACATGCCAACAAAACAAACTGCAATACAGAAAAATCTAAAAACTATGGACATATAGAACCATCCCACCCACCTGCCACCTGCATCCACTGCCAACCTTCCCCGACCTTGAACCTCCTCCTTATCCCTCTGTAGTCTGGAGAGCAAGTGCAGCTCTAGTCTGTTAATGGGAGTCTGCTGCAGAATATGAAGCTGAATGAAGCAAGGCACATATTCTTCCCAAACAAATATATATAAATATGCAGGTTCCATTTTTGTTCACAGATTGTCAATTTACAAATATAAAAAAGGAATAGTAATAGCACTTCACTAGCTCGATCATTTTTGGAATATGTCCCTTTGTATTTTGGACAATGAAAATCTTTAATCCTCATTCAAATTAAATCAAATCAAACAATCTTAACTGTATATAGTGGAACACCATGCCAAAGCATGTCACACCATTAAAGAATAAATAAGTACATCATACAATGAATACATCATTTAAATGTTGAAGTACTGATACAGTGCAGTACAATGCATGAATCCTATTTCATCACGCATTGAGGATTATAATGCCAAAATACATTTAAAAAATCCCACAGATTATCCCACTGCCCTGCCGTTGCATACAAGAAGTAGAAGTTTGTTAATTTGGCTGCATTGGTAACCCTTCCATATTGTTTTGTGTTTTGTTTGCATTTGCACTCAATCATTACAAATGCACCTTTTTGCAACGTATATTTACTTAATATCTACTTCTTTTACATTTTGTAAAATAACTAAAACTGGTAGATTAATATACATTGTGCGGCACTTATGTTTTAAGACAAAAATAAGGCAGTGGTATCAATCTACCATGAGTATGAGTCTGCACAAATGTACTCTACAAATCAAAGGCATCATTTATTTATTTTTGAGAATTTACAGCTTTCTTTTGCCAACTTTAAGTTTTTAAATGTCGGAGATTTAAATTTGAATGATTGTGGCCATTTCTCCATTTGATACAGGAGATAACGGTAAACAAAATGCTTTCCCCCGGCATGTTCAACAGACACGTCCATTGCTGATCACAATTAATCACAACAGGACAGACTTAGTTTTGTCATCTTCCTCCTGCTCTCAGAGTGCAGCACAGCAGCATAAACAGTCATTATATTAACATCTTGTTCATGAAGTGCAGATATTCGCAGTTCTGCATGGATCTGTCCAGCTACACCAATGGGAGCGGAGGATTCTGCAGTTCTGTGCATAACTGTGAAAATCTGTGCACAAGAGGCCAACCTAAACCATAAGTATACAGAAAATAACGTGAGCGCTGCTCAATTGCTTGTGGGCGCTGCCTTCACTGCCAAATATACTGACTGGTGTTCTAAAGTGCCAATCAGTTTAGACATTTGAGGGGCAGGCTGTCAAAAAATAGTCGCTCCCTTGGTGTGCCCACCTATACAGCTCTGCGTGCCACAGGATCACCATCCCTGAACTATAAGAACACAGAAAGACATATAAAACCATGATTTTGGAAATGGTGGAATATCCCTTTAATGTGATGAGTGTTTTCTCTTTATTTGTTCACTATAAATTAATGACTGTAAAACAATGCAAAGCAAACAAACACAAAAATAAATGCATTAGAGGTGATTCTCAATATTGTACTCAATATGGAACTGATTTACAATGGTAATAATTCACAATTAAGTGTATAGTCACACTTGCAGAACTACACAAGAGAATACAGGACAGTACAGTTTGTTTGAATCATTAAAGCAAAGCATTAGACTCAGGAATCCTAGAAATTCATAGAAGTTTCTACAGGTCCATTGTCATCTTATTGAAGACAAGAGTCCATCTGCCGGTATTGTCTTAGGTCACAGGTGGCTTTGTCTCAGGGCTTTGTCTTGGTGGAGTAATCAGCATTTTGATTCAGTTGTACCGCTGCTTTTCCGGAGTCATTTACTGTGTTGCCCAATCACAACACATCAGTCTCTCTCCCCTGCAGAGGAGTAACACAGAGACACATCATTTAGACACTACAAGTGCTTCACTGTCTCCAATATCCACATAAACACTACACCTGGACCTCCTTTTTATGACTCTAATAGGAGTTGGACACCATTCACAGCCTACATATACTGTGAATAACACATCTGTCTTTTCTTGGTATCCACACCACTGGTCTGTATATTAATTGATCAGCTTACCATCACACTTTGGTAGATTTGATCTTCCTCCAAGGCCTCGCCTATGAAAAAGAAAACAAAATGTGTCTAATTTAGCTAACATTATACTGTGTATGCTATAGTGTTGTAGTCCAGGACATAAGCAGGCATATGCCGTATGGCCACTTCATTTGAAGGGAACTTAGCGTATGTCCACGTAACTTTGTGTAAAACAACAAATATTTTGCATATAGCATCCTATAACTGGTTTAACATATTCTCTCACTCGTCTGCCATTCCCTGGTCGACAAACCATCCCCCCGGTCCATGGACTGCCATCAACCCCTGGTCAACGAATCACCATCACCCCCCCCTCCCAAAGTAGAGTAGAATACCCAGTGCTTCAGTCACCCCCACAGCATTGGTATGCCGGTAGTCTCCAATGTCCATACTCACAGAAACAGTTGTCAGTGCCTGTTCTGATGCTGTTGATCTCTCTAGAAGGACATACATAGTCTACAAAATGATTATGTAAAAATACACATACATTTATTTGTAGTCCTGGTCTAAGAGACCACTGCAAAATTATCAGTTTCTCTGGCTTTACTGTTCATAGGTATGTGTTGGGTAAAGTAAACATTTTTGTTTTATTCTATAAACTACTGACAACATTTCTCCCAAATTCCACATAAAAATATGAATGGAATGGAATGGCTGCCATACATGTAGAGATGCTGATTTAAGAAACTATTGCAATGGTCTCTTACATTTTTCCAGAGCTGTATATATATATATATATATACATACATACATACATATATATATACACACACACAAACACACACACACACACATACAATACTGCAAAAGACAACACAATGAGAGTTTGAGATTCCTCACCTTTCACTATCATGATTATTTCTCACTGGGAAATAAAACCAAAATAGGAATTGAGAAAGCTATATCTGCAATCCAGTTTTTTATTTTATTATATATATTATTTCCAATAATACATTTAAAATGCATAACAAATTATAAAGATCAATAATTGAAAATTACAGCATTTTTTTATTTTCAAATTATTTTGTTTCAAATCCTGTTTGAACAATAAAAGCTGAGTTCTATATATTTTCTACCCCTATATAATGTGATCTGATATAACATGGTAATGAAGGTCAAAACACAAAAACACAAAGCATTTACAGAATTAAAAAAAAATCATTCTGCTCTTCATGGCATAAAACCAAAAATAACGAAGCATCTTGAACACCAAATAAATTTACCATTTTATCAATGTCTCTAAAACCTGCAAAACAACAACAACTCCTATCTCCAAAATGTTTTCAAACTATGTAATAATTAACCATTCAAATTACGTAACAGTTAACATATAACAAAGTTGGTGGCTAAGTGAGAAAGTGGCCCATGCTCCTATTTACTAAAATACACCCCCCCCCACCCAAAAAAAAATACAACAATTTTTAAGGATGTGCAATTTATAGCGTTTTCTGATATTTTACATGATTTTTGCATTTTCATAAGCATTACACACAGACCAAGCGATTGATTTATGATGAAACAGGGTTGCATGTAGCAGTGTTTAGTACTGAACCTGTGTTGTTAATACACTGTATTGTAACATGCACTGAACAAGGACTCTGATTCATCTTCTCAAAGCAGGCTGGTTTATTTACAGCCCGCAGTGTATTGCAGTCAGAGGGGAACAGCGATGGGGCAGCTCCACCTCCTGGGGCACCGACTCCTCCAAACCCCTGCAGAACCTCTATATACCCCTCCGCTGGTAGTTCTCCAATCCCCACACATTCACCGTTCATGACCCTAAACATAACCTAATCGATTGTAAACAAAATTAAAGGGACTTAAGTTTAGCAGGGACCCTCCCACAATTACACCCAATGTGTCCTAGCGCTCCCCTTGCATACGTCGTAGCAGTGCATGGATAAGTTAGAGCAATTAGTCCCTAACAAGTTTAATCACATACGGCTTTCCCTATAACATCACAATCGACACTCTACAGTGCTGTAATTAAAGAAGGGAGATACAATTTAACCATCGTAGAGCAGATTTATTCTGACTATGCAGCTAGTATAAGCAAGTTTTAACGCACTGTGTTTGAAATACAGGACACTCAGAAATGCTGTTGCCACCAGACTGAGCAATTCTCCAACAGCTACCCAGATAACACGCAGAGGAAACTGGCCTGGAGAAGAAAAACAAGGACAAACATAATTAAATAAAACCTCCAAAACCTATGAAATTAGTATTCAGTGGTGACAACAAATCTTTGAAACCAGTCGTATGAATTGGCAATGTGACACACTGAAGGTAAAAAGTTTCATAGCAGCATAACATAGCAAAGCCACTCTGCGATCTGTGGATCCTCTTTCAAACACAACACAGATGCTCACCTACTCCAGATGTCGACACATGTGGATCAGTAACAACTGGAATGGGACAAAGAAACACACAATAGGATTTACTTTCAAATATGATTCATGCAAAATATAAGATTAAACTCAGTGCTGAAACGTACTGGACACAGATGTGGAGACCTCTGCTGCATCTGCAACACAAGAGCAATAGTCACCTTGCTATTGAATACAAGAACATGGGTGGTAATGCAGAACATGGGTGGTAATGAGATACAGAGATTGAAATGTGACATTTGTTGTATTCATGTATTCATTCATTTAGACACATCTACTCACAAGTGGTGGTGGGCTCTTCACTCTCCACTAAACCTGCAAAATATGCGAGACTGTTAATGATACTGTCATTGATCAGCAATACTAGATATGCAGTCATGAAAAATCAAACAATCACATTCCGGCAACTGGTTTTCAAATATTGAGCCATGAAGTCATTAGTGTATCCTGTATACAAGTAAAGATGAATAAATACTGTTCTTAATTAGTCAATACATTAATGGAATGCTCAACATGTTTTTATATGACTGGATTAACTATAGCGTACAGTGTATTTTATTTTTATAATAAATGTGGAGGTAAGCAAAGGGAAAACGGTATTATATAGCATTGTTATTATTTTATTATAATATTATAATATCTTTTAAATCCTGTCATTCTTTATCAGGTCTTTATTCAGGCTATTTTTCTATACATTTTTAAATATTTAATCATCAGTCTTGTCTTTCACTTCTGCGCATTTAAGTAAATCACTTAATAAATTAATATAAAATGCGTGTGTGTGTGCGTATGTGTGTACACATAAATTTAAAGGATATTAAATGTCACTGGATCCTACCTTCAACTTCAATGCTGATCTCCTCGCTGCGCTGTGAGATTACTGCTTCGCTCCTGGTCTCCAGTTCAACAGCACAGCTCACAGACATCTCAGCCCTGGGACTCCTGCCTCTCTCTCTCAGCAGCTCTCTTCCAGACACACTGAGGACACAGATCTTATATTTCTCAATGTACGGCTCCGATCGGAACGGGACCTCACTCTGATCAGTGTAGAAATGGCAGCGTGTTCCTCTGTCGGCCTCACAGCGAATCCTGGCTTTCTGCTCTGCAGTGACACGAGCAGGATCCACTTGAATCTGAAGTCTTCTGAACTCGTCTGAAGAGCAAATAAGAGACAGTCCCTTCAATAATCTTCTCCAGAGTACAGTGAGTGATTAACAGGATGAGAAGTGGAAGATATTTTCACAAAGAAAGAAAAGAGTGACCCCAGACCCCAGACCCAAGAGAATCCAAAACCATTTTTAGTAGCAAAACACACACATATATAATACATAATACTGAAGACTCACCAGACACCCCTATTTTAATTTTCTCACTCCGCTGAGAGGAAACATTTTTACCCTCCATCATCAGTTCAACAGCACAGCTCAGAAAGACCTCTGCTCTGCTCTGATCAGCTCTCTTCTCCAGGAGCTCCCCCCCAAACACAGTGATCAGACAGGCTTTGAACCGGCGCTTCTCTGATCTGAAGGGGACCTCGCTATGGTCAGTGTAGAAATGGCAGTGAGATCCATCCTCAGTGTTACAGCGAATTTGCACTTGCTGCTCTTTGTAGACGTGCTCTGAATCCACTTGTAGGTGAGGAATTATTAGAGGATCTGTGTGAAACAAGCAGGAGAAATGTCTAATCAGTGATGTATTTTGAAATGTAAACAGTTGAAGTCTGAGGTGCTGAGTTCTGCACATGTAGCTTCTTCCAGCAAGTGAAGCAATCCAGTGATCACTTCTATATGAGACAAAGGCATGAAGCACTTCTCAGAAGCAGACACACGCACGGAAGGTGGACAATAATATGTGGAGAGAAACATTTCATTTGTGTCTTAAATTACTGCAGCCAACTGCTATATGTATATAAATATGAGACTTTAGCTGAAGAGGCATATATCAATTATAGTTATAATATCTTTTCCAATTAATTAAAAAATGTTTCATATAATATATATCTTAATATATGTGTGTGTGTGTGTATACATTAATAACATACCTGAACAGCCTGGCCTCACTTCAATTCCAGCTATAACTTAAAGAGAAGAAGGAAGGTTAGTGGTCATGTATTAATATAGAAATGATACAGTTCTGTTTTGTACCCCAAACAGCTCCCAAAAGACAAATAAGCGTGAAACTAAAATACAATGTTGATATATAAGGTACTCACTCAGGGTAAAAAACCACTGAAAATTCATCCTGATTATATGTTCTCTGTGCTGCTGATTGTCTGACTCTAGAGTAAATGCTACTTAAAATGTGGATCTGCCTGTGTCATAGCAGCAGGAAACGCGAAGAAGATGTGAGAAAAGAAGAACTCTGTGATGACTCTGAAGTGGTCTTACGTGAACAGCGAACACTTGTCAAGCTACAGAAAACAGCATCAGCATGTTGTTTTTTCTCTGGAGTTATCAAACGTAATATCTTATTAGTGCTAACCCTAAATACTCCTTCCTTCCACAACATTTAATTTCACTAGGACAATAGCACTGTCACATGTATTGCTCACACTGTACAGGGCAAGTCTGGGCATTATAGGTGTAGGTTCAGGGGAGGATGGTGGGGACACTCAGTCTTGAAGAGTAGTGTATATATTACGTATAAGCTACAGAAATACAGAAAGCCTGTTTTTAGAAATGCTGGAATTATCCGTTTTCTCTTTATTTATATATATATATATATATATATATATATATATATATATATATATATATATATATATATATATATATATATACATATTATGATATTACTCAAACTCTGAATATCTTGTTTAATGAAAAAGTACAAAAGTAAAGTAAAATAAAATTGATTCCGTACCAGAAGAAAGGAACTGATTTACAATGGAAACAATGCACAATGAAGTTTATAGTCACACTTGCAGAACTACACAAGAGAATACAGGACAGTACAGTTTGTTTGATCATTAATAGCAAAGCAATAGACCAAATGAAAAGATGCTGGAGGAGTGCTTGACGCCATCTGTCAAGCTTGGTGGAGGCAATGCGATGGTCTGGGGGTGCTTTGGTGGTGGTAAAGTGGGAGATTTTGCAGCGCCATGACATACCCTGTGGACAGCGCTTGATTGGAGCCAATTTCCTCCTACAACAGGACAATGACCCAAAGCACAGCTCTAAACTATGCAAAAACTATTTAGAGAAGAAGCAGTCAGCTGGTATTCTGTCTGTAATGGAGTGGCCAGCACAGTCACCGGATCTCAACCCTGTTGAGCTGTTGTGGGAGCAGCTTGACTGTATTGTATGTAAGTAGTGCCCATCAAGCCAATCCAACATGTGGGAGGTGCTTTAGCAAGCATGGGGTGAAATCTCTTCAGATTACCTCAACAAATTGACAACTAAAATTCCAAAGGTCTGCAAGACTGTAATTGCTGCAAATGGAGGATTCTTTGACAAACGCAAAGTTTGTAGGACACAATTATTATTTCAATTAAAAATCATTTCTAACCTTGTCAATGACTATATTTCCTATTCATTTTGCTATATTTCCAATTCAAACTCATTTCATGTATGTTTTCATGGAAAACAAGAACATGTCTAAGTGACCCCAAACTTTTGAATGATAGTGTATATATCCACAAACACACACACATACAATACTACAAAACACAAAACAAAATGGGAGTTTGAGATTCCTCACCTTTCATCTTCATGAGTATATCTCACTGGAAAATAAAACCAAAATAGGGATTAAGAAATCTAAATCTGTTTTAGTTTAAAATTATGTGAATCAATTTCCAATAATATATTTAAAATGTATAACAAATTATAAAGATAAATAATTGAAAATAGGAAATGTATTTATTTTGAATAAATATTTTGAAACGGCTATAAAATAATAATAACTGTAACATTCCTGCATGTACTGGTTCCAGTTCAACCCCAACTGTAATTGTCAATGTAAACATCAGTACAATTGCAAGACATACAGTGTGAGATAATACACTTAAAATTAAGAGCAACAGCATTTTTTAAAACATTAAGTCATGTTTAAATAATACTGGCAATGAAAAAAGAAAACATACTCACTCAGAACTAGAAAATACAATGGGAAGATCATGATTATGGGAGGCTGAAAGTCAACAAAGATCTAAGCAATGAAAACCCTAAGAGAGATCAGGATAAATGAGGAGGAGGTACTAAAGGGACTAGCAGAATTAAAAACAAACAAATCACCTGGGCCAGATGGTATATTTCCAACAGTACTTAAAGAAATATGTATAGGCTGCTAACTCAAATATTCCAAATGACACTTAAAACAGGGGATGTGCCAACTGACTGGAAGACGGCAAATGTCATACCAATCCACAAGAAAGGGGACAAAACTGAGCCAGGAAATTACAAACCAATCAGTCTCACCTGCATCGCCTGTAAAATGTTGGAAAAAATGATTAGACAGAAAATAGAGGAGCATCTTAATGCAAACCACATTCTTGGAGATAGTTAACATGGGTTTAGACGAGGCAGATCATGTCTTACTAATTTATTAGAATTTTTTGAACATGCAACTGCAGCTGTAGATCAGGTGAAAGCATATGATATGATATACTTAGATTTTCAAAAAGCTTTTGATAAGGTTCCACACCAAAGACTGGTCCTCAAATTGGAAGCTGCAGGCATTCAGGGTAATGTAAATTGATGGATTATGAACTGGTTGATATATAGGAAACAGAGGGTGTTGATTAGAGGAGTCGCTTCTAACTGGAGTGAGGTTGTTAGTGGAGTTCCACAGGGATCAGTATTAGGGCCTTTGCTTTTTCTAATCTATATTAATGATCTGGACTCTGGGATAGTTAGCAAATTAGTCACATTTGCAGATGATACTAAAATAGGTGGCTCAGCAGATACAATCTCGGCAGCACAGGCTATTCAGAGGGACTTGGATAACATTCAGTTGTGGGCCGACACCTGGCAGATGAAATTCAATGTGGACAAGTGCAAGGTATTACATGCAGGTAACAAAAATGTCAACTCAAAAAATGTTTGTGCAAAGAGAATTGGTCAATAACCAGAAATAATCTGTTTTCATTCTCTTCAAACATGTTTTCACAATTCTTAAAATATGATTGTGCACACAGAGGCTACCTCAACAGCAGTGTTGGGGGTAATGCTTTACTAACTAACGCATTACAGTAATGTAATTACTTTTTGTAGTAATGAGTAATGTAACGGTATGGTTCCAAAAGGAGTACTAATATTACAGTTACTGACAAAAAAAAATCTCCTTACTGCATTGCATATTGCAATGATATGGCCTTTTCGTTTGCCTTTGTTATTGGAGTATGTCACTAATGACAGGAATAATAGAGAGGACAAAGGGTTCAACACGAACAACAGGAGCTTTATTGAGTGCAGTGTTATTGCAGGCTGGAGCGACACTGCTCAAGCACGCCGCCTCCCACACTCTCCACTCTAATGGCCTGCGTCTGCCACGGACGCTTATACGGGTGTGTTTTGTGGCCGGTTACTGTCTGCTGCCAGACGTGTCCGTATGCGTCCGTCACCCACTGAGTAAATACTTCTCTCTCAGCAGCGGAGATGTGTGCTGAACTTGCAGACAGACAGGGAAATCAGATACATTATGTCAGAATATATAATCTCAAGTGCCGTGTGCACAAACAAACTGCAGTTTTATTAGCAGCATGGAGTGAAATCCACGTACCGAAACAATGACTGCTTACAGTTAATATCAGAGTTCGTTAAAAACTTGGATTTCACAGGACGGGTGCAGTGCTGTGATGAGTTAAAAATAAACTGAAGGATAATAATTGGATCAGTAGCAGCCAATTTTATTAATATTTTATGAACGACTGGACGGTGTTTCAGGCTGTTGTCCTGTGGATGGTGTGCAGTCTGTTGTATAACAGCCCCGTAGAGACAATCACTGTGATACAAGTCAGTTAACGTGTGTCCATTTACAAGTTAAATTAATCAATAAATAAATACAGCAGATCTGGGTTTCCCTCTAAAACATTAAGGACTGGTTTAATAAATGTGTCATGCTATATTGTAGCTGGATGATTCATTGTGAAATGTGTATTTTGTTTCAACTTGCCCTGGTTAAGGACGTCTGCTAAGTAAATAAAAAATATTAGGGCAAACAATGCTGTTTGCAGTTACAAATCTGTAATAAGAGTAATAAGTTAAGGGAGTCAGGTTGTGCCATTTAAAATACATATCTACGAGCACATCATGATGATGATTACAATAATAACAATAAATAACAAATATTTATTTTATCATGGAAACGTTTTCATATGGTAACGTAATGCTTGTCTGAATATAATGTCTATACACATGTGGGACAGTAATAAAAATAAATAGTACAACAAAAACAAGTGATAGATTAAATACTTCTGCGATGCAGTTTTAAATTACGCGTTTTGTTATTAATGAAGTATGCATGCTTTTTGGTCCAGTGGGGGTTGCACTCTGTTATAGCTGTTATAAGTTATTTACTTCAGTTCTGTTAATTGCTGAGCTAACGTTGTGGTGTACATGCTGTCTTGTAACTACCGTCCTGCAAGAGAAGTAAATCAGATGCAGAGTACTTCACTTGCCGACTCCTGGTTTTTATTTCCATGCTACCCGGAAGGTAAAATACCCACGGCCTTACACACGTTTAGCTCTTCCTAATATCTCTTAACAGAAACATGTATTTATTAAGCTGTCTCCAATCATTTAAAGCAGATAGAATAAAATAGACACAAAAGTCCTTTCTACGTCAGGCACTATCGCTTGTAGTGTTGCTCTCTGTCTGTTTTTAAAACGAAACACAAACCAAACCCACAATCGCTCTGCTCCTGCCATAAGAGGGGAAGGACTTCACAACTGCCTTGTTTTCCTGTGGCGCTTTATTAAAACAACAAAATATAACAGTATGTTTATGTCATTATTCGACTGCATGTGTTGGTGTAACTTTGTAATTGTTACACCATTTTGTGGTGTAATGCAAAGTAATCTAAAAGTAAAGTAACACATTACTTTCCCCAGGGAGTAATAAGTCAAGTATTTAGTTACTGTTTATATGAGTAAAGAGTACAATGTAATATATTACTTTTTGTGAGTAACAATCCCAACACTGCTCAACGGCACTCCGGCTTCTTGCCCAGTGTTTTTGTTTCCACTATTGTGCCACTGAGTTTTGGTGGATTTATAATTAAATCAAATGCACACGTCTCAACCGGAGCACTTTTGACTCTCTTGCAGTTTAAACATATTTACATCACTGACTCCAACATCCAACCTCCCCCAGCTGGCTTGTGTTAGATTTCACACACACACACCCACACACACACCCACACACAGACACACACTCGCACACACAGCCCCATCACAGTTGAAAGTACAGAGTCATATAAACAGTAAAGCATTGATATTAATTTGTTTATTGTTCATTCAGAGGTCTCAGAGTATTGATGTGAAGTAATCTGATGAATGCTCAGCAGGTCCATTCTGTAATGTACCTGAGAGAGAGCAGTCAAGGCGTACGTCTGCCATACTGTTTATATCAAGGAGAAGTAGATCAGAAAAAATAATCTTTATTAACTGTGCCTTTACAGTAATCTGGGCTGAAAATCCTTCCAAACAGAGTGCGCGTGTGTGAGAATAAGTTAGAGTACATGACTTCTATGGTCCAGAAGAGCAGGAACAGACGGCAGAATGTGATGGGACAGAGCCTGAGCCATTCAACAACATGCATGGCTTTAACATGTGGAGAAACTGCAACAGTGTATTCCCCCACCCCCCAAAATAAATCCTTTTTCTGTCTTTGGAAAACTCTTGGGGGTCGTCTCTGAGTCACTCTCCCTCAGTACTTCACGGTAGCGAATTCACATTGCTCTTGAAACTGAACCCCTCTGGCTGTGCTCTTCGGGTGGTTTTTGTATTTCAAGGCGCTGTAACACACTTCGGGCTTGACCTCCTGTGGACACTGAGGAGTGCAATTAACGGGAAATGTTTCTCAGAGGCTCAGAGCATCTGAGAGGAACTTGATCACTGCTATAAAACAGCCCTGCCTGTGGCCAGTGTGTCAATCGAAACTGTACGCTAACGTATAAATACACTGTCAGTGAAATATGCCATCAGATGGGCTACTTGTTTGTTTGTCAGCAGGGAAGTAACCTGTTTAGCAACAGCTGTTATGTGCTTGTGTGAATTTCTCATTGCGATCTGGAACTGACAATGAATAAATCTTCTATCTCTGTCATTGAATCTGATTCAGGATATTGTTTCAGGATACTGCTTACCAGTCCAGACTGCTGTCGTACTGCAGAGATAGTGCAGTCTGAAACACAACAATAAAAGCAAGGATTGCAAATCTGCTGTGGAGACATATTTAAACCTATATTTAACCCTATTTAACACACATGAGCCACATAATGACACTTTTTGGAAGTCTTTCAAAGCTTTTCTGCAGCCACTTACAGACTTCCAAAGTGTTGTTCCCATGTATCTGAGTCCTCGATAAGAGATTTAATACATTAAGACCTAAAGACTTTTCACCAGTCTTGTAAGTTCAAGATTGTTGTTCTAATTTCTTTAATGGAGATTTGTGATCGTGGAAAGCAATGAAGGTGGATCCTCACCTTTCATAAACTTTAGCTTTTCTCCCTGAAAAGGAAAAACCAACATGCTTAGTGAGACAAACAGTGCTGTAGCATAAAGGAAGCTCTTGTGTTTCTTTTGAGGACAATTTCCATTCATGAAGAAATTACAGTCTCAATTCATATGACCATTTATAAATGGGGAACAGTGATCTGTATTCACAATTTACAGCAGGGAATATGAAGTGAAACGTCTCTATGAGAAACAGTTTCAGTTTGACAGTGACTGCTGCACAGAGCGGGAAGAGCTGCCAGTACTGTCAGAGTGATGGAGATCTACGCACAGTGTCTGAGAACACAGGGGATCAGAACTGCTGCAGTCATCAGGAGCAGTCCAGCGCCAGCCCCCCACCACAGAGATGCAGCAATTTGCCCTGAGGTGCAAGATAGATAAATAAAGAATACAATTAATCAGTACCGCAGTACATAAGCATATGTGGACTATTTGTAAAACTCTCACTGCAGCTCACTGCAGCTCACTGCACACTCTCTGACCCCGGACAGATACTCTCCTCTCTCAGGTGTAGAGAACTGTGACTCAGTAACACCTGGAACAAGAGAACCTATTATGTTTGTGAAAGTAACATGTTATTTTAATATATGAAGACCATAATTTACATTGAAACAAATAGTGTAATTTATTTAACCTGAACTATCCAGAAGTGTGACTCTTTGAGAGAAAGAAAAGCTCCTCTAGGCTATAAGAGTAAAGCACTGGTGCAATTGTATTATTGAACACAGGATTGTTGTTCAAGATAAATAGATATGCTTTCAGTTTCACAGTATTACTTACTAGAGATAGTGGACAGTTTAGCCTCCTCTTTATTCCCACCTGTGGATGAGAGTTTTGTGATTCTCACATAAATCTCGAACCTCCAGCCTGTTTTCTGTATTGTCAGGTCAAAGCTTTTTGTCTAATCCAGGAGGCAAATGATGTACTAAAAAAGCAGCAGCAGTCATTACTTTAGAAGAGCACAAGCACACAGAGACAGGTTTACACTGCTAAGACTATTCATATACTGATCATTTGAAAGATGTATAAAAAGGAAATTAAGAGTGCAGTGGGTCTTTACCCTCCACCTCTATTGTGACCTTGTTGCTGCGCTGGGAGGGTATTATAGTTCTCTCTATAACCAGCTCCACAACACAGCTCACAGACACCACAATCTCGGTCCCTGCCTGACCCTGATGAGCTCCCTCTGCCAGCAGCTCCCTCCCAGACACAGTGAGCTGACAGACGTTTGACCTGTATGGCACTGATCTGAACGGGGTTTCGCTCGGGTCGGTGTAGAAGTGGCACCGTGTTCCTTTGTCAGATTCACAGCGAATCCTGATATTTTGCTCTTTCTTGATGTGCTTGTGAGACACTTCGACACAAACACTTCCAAACGTATCTGTGGGAATGAAAACAATCAACAATCAACATTCAATACCTTAGCCAAGAGAAGAGAATATTTTACAGGGGATTATTTTAACAAATGAAATTATAAAATTCTCCAAATAAACATAATTTACTTTAACCATCAGAATCAGAGAAAATGAACCTTAAAACTTCCTTAAAATATTAAAATTGTTCTGTATTTTATTGTATTATTATTGTTGTGTCAATTCCAGAAAAGGCAATATATTTTTTAAGACTAAGACTCACCGACCACCTCTATCTTTTGGCCCTCGCTCCGCTGTGAGGTAATATTGTGTCCGTCCTCCATCAGTTCAACAGCACAGCTCACCAACACCTCGGCTTTGTCCTGAAGAGCTCGGTCTTCCAGCAGCTCCATCCCAAACACGGAGATCTGATAGGTTTTATACTCTTCCCTAACTGTCTCTGATCGGAAGGGGACCTCGCTCTGATCGGTGTAGAAATGGCAGCGTGTTCCTCGCTCGGCTTCGCAGCGAATTTTGACTTCGTCTGCTGTTGCAATGCGTTGTGTAGATACTAGTATCTGAGGGCTTCCAAGTGGACCTACAGGTACAGAAAACAGCATATTTGTTTTATACATTTCACAGGTAACCAGTGCCTTCATGGCAGGATAGATGTGATATCAAAAAGTCATTAAGAGTTTAAGTAACAAATAGATGAGTTCTGCCAAAATAGTTCCAGACAATACAAACTACTAAATCAGAATAATGTGATCTAAGCTAAAGAGCTGTTCCTGAATTACCCACAGAGCTCTACAAGCAATTCTTAAGAAAAATACAGTTTCAGAGTAAGCAGTAAAATGAATGTACCTTCATCAGCAGCATGAGATACATTGTTAAAAAATATCTGTTTCATACTGAGGATGGACTGGTTTAAAGTGTTTATTATTGTGAAGATGATTAAAGAATTGGAGGACCAAAATCAGTTTAATTTATTACATTTAGACAAATACATTAACTCACTTATATAGTTATTTTAAGAGATACTTGATGTTAAGGAACATTTTCTTTTTTTGGTGATTTGAAAACATGTAATCTTTAGCTGTAGAGTCTAAAGTTAAAATGGATCAATGTGTTTTCAATATTAATTATCTTAGTCAAGCGTTAATATTGCTATGGACTGTGTGAATCATGGGAGAACTTTCTATATTGTATCTAAAAAGCAGTGTTTATTTGGTAATCAGTTTTTGATTGCGTCTATGAAATATATTCACACTGTAGCCATGCACTTGTCTTTATTCTTAGTCTACTAAAAATGGACTAAAATCTTTGTTAGTTTTAGTCAACTAAAATTACATTCATTTGAGTCACATTTTAGTCATGCTATTACATTTTTTAATAATATTGACTTAAAACCTGCATACATTTAATTAAGTTTTAGTCTTTGGAATATTAAATAAATTACATTAATTACTGTTTTTTAACTTTAGAGTTAAGACAGTTCTAATTTGTCAGCATTTAAATCCATACAATAATTGTGTGGCAACTTATTACTTACCAAAAGCAATTTAAGCAACAAACAAATTAATAAAACATATACGGAAAGTGTTACTCTAAGAATATATTAGAATCACAGACTGACTTAAGTTCAAAATATTATTTTTTTCCTCCAAAGCCTTCACGTTTGTTTAAAAAATAAATTAACACAAAAATCTGTCAAATGGAATTTGATTTGACTCTTCAGATTTCAAAATTCATTATATTTTTTCTAGTCACATTGTAGTCACATTCAGTTTTGTTTCCTTAATATTTTACAAGTTGTTTTCTTTGTTTTCTCATAGTATTGTATATAGTATATATTATATACTATAGTATCATAGTGCTGCCAGACTGCAGATTTCTGTACTGAATTAATGGTTACTTGCAATTTAGGGACAAACCAGTTGAATCGGCCATGCTAGGTAGCCTAGCTACTATTTTAGTTTTTAAATCAGTTTGTGTATAATAGCTAAAGATGACAATAATAACAGTAACATTATAGATAAAGTAGCTTTAATTGAACACTCTCTTTTTGATCAAATATTTGTGTTTATTTAGGAGGAAATGATAGCACTATCGAAACTCTTGATTCTCCTTAAGTTTTCCCGACTGCTCCTTCATCAGCCCGTGCTGTTGATCCCAGTTGAGTGCAGCCAATTATAAGCTGCTCTGCATGGCAGCAACAGCCGTGCTTGTCTTGGATTGGGTGCTATTTGACAGACAAAGCGCAAAGTTCTAAGTTTTAGTCAAACTGCTGATTCCATCTCATCAAAATTTCGCAAATTAAAGTACAAAAACATTCAGTCATCATCGTCATCATTTTGGATGATTTTAGTCAGATTTTCATCTTCATTAAATAAAATGAAAAACAATTAGTTGATGAACATTTTCGTAATCAATTTCGTTAACAGTGCTAAAAAGTAATCAACATAGATAAATATATAAACTTACAACGTACCTGAGCAGCATGGTCTGACATGGTCTAAAACTTCAACAAAAGAGAAACTGTGACAGTTAGACAGTTTTCAAATTTTGCAAAACAAACACAATCAAGTGTCAATTTAAAAATAAACTACAACATTGTAGTATCGATATAAGGTACTTATGGTGAGAAAAATCAAGAAAATCATTGTGATTCTATAGGATCAGAGCTAATGATTGTACGACTTCACAGAGCTTGTAGCTTAAAATATGAAACTGCCAGCTGTCAAAGAAACATGAGGAATGAAATTATGCAGAACAGCTCTGTGATGATGCTGAAGGGGTTGTCCTGCATCTTTTTTGGACAGACCACAGCTTTACACAGACTGCATTTCTTGCCCTACAGAGACAGAGAGATGTCTCTCCTTCACAGTTAAGCTGAAGTCTGAAATAGACACGCACTGTGACATCAGGAGCAGTTTAATGTGGGGACATTGTTTCCCATGAGCGGAGAATAGTGATTGGCCAGTGAGTTCTCTCTTCAGACAGAATTGAACTTGAAACAGATCAAAGACACATTTGAAACACAGATACAGATACAGATACAGGAGAACATTAGAAAGGAAGAGGAGGCAATTAATCTCACTTGTTTGTCTGCTTGTACTGATCCAATAATCTCATCAAGCTCATAAATAGATAGATAGATAGATAGATAGATAGATAGATAGATAGATAGATATGTCTTTGTGTTTATGTAATTGCATGATAAAACCACTTTTTGGGGGATGCTCCTTTAATTTAATTAAAGTTTCCCATTGTAAGCCAATGGCCATGTATAGGCCAGGGTATTGAGTTTGTGGGGTGCTTTACCCTGCAGATGATTCCCCTGAAACCTGCACTGTTATGTGCTGTATGTGCTGTACAGAAAGAGGCCATTCTGCAGTAGTGCTTGTATTATGAATATTTCATTAATCAACACAAATTCCCTCCCTGTTTCCATCCAGATATACACATGCAGGAAATAAAGAAAAACACAGTACAGTAGTTTCCAGTAGAGGAGCAGAGTGAAACAAGTGGAATAGTTAACCCCTCCATGCAAGAACACAGTTACAGAAGAGTACAGACAGTGTCCAAATCTCTAATGTGTACAGGGCACTGCTCTGCTCTCTGTATCGGCCCTGCTCCTCCATGGCAGCGCACACAGATTGAGGACTGAGAGGAAGGGATCTGGGCTTCAGAAGGAGCTCAAGGGGTTTGCAGTTATATCTGCTGGACAGTATCCTCTGCACTTTCATCTGTTAAAACAAACCAACACGCAAAACACACTGAAGTGTTTACAAACATCCTAAGATCATTTAAACAAGGTAAATTAGTTAAAATGGCATTAATTTTTCCAGATATTCTGAAAAGTTCACATGTACTTACACACACAGTTATCATAACGGTTGTTTTGGTCTTGCAGATCCCTGGGGAAGAAGGAAGTTAATAAAATAACACCCAAATTAATTTTATGTAAGGATGTGTTAAAATTCAAGGCCCCACAATCCTCCCAATGGAGTGTAAAATCCTCACTCTTGTGAATGTTGAACGAAACATGTGAAACTTTACTGAAAACAAAGAACTAGGAGTGTTTTTTAAAGCCATTACATTAGTACCATTAGTACGCACTGTCATGAGTATTTCTCTCTGGAAAATAGAAAAAGATCAATCATTTGGAAACATTATTTCACAAGACAGAGAATCCTGTTTTGTGTTGCTTTCAATTAAGATGATTTACCCATTTAAATCGCAAAATATATGTAAAATCTGTAAAAGGAAAACCGGGTCGGCGAGTTTTTAAATATAAATATATTTTGTTTATTTGTTTTTGCAATCATGAAACCCCTACAATTGATCTGTTTCAGATCACTTCATTGCATAAAAGAATGGAGCTCAGTCTCAGTCACAGACAATTAAAGCATTCCACAGTTAATTAAGTTGTTTGTCTGTCTACTGTAGGGATGTTGAGGTGCAAGCTGCAGGAATAGCAGGCATACGATAGGTGTTAGAAAGACCAACGCACTGTATTTGAAATACAGGAAACTCAGAAGTGCTGTTGCCACCAGACTGAGCAATTCTCCAACAGCTACCCAGATAACATGCAGAGGAAACTGGCCTGGAGAAGAAAATCATGGATAAATAATTAAATGGAAACCAAATCTATACACCACTTATTATATTCTAATATATATATATATATATATATATATATATATATATATATATATATATATATATATATATACACCGATCAGCCATAACATTATGACCACTGACAGGTGAAGTGAATAACACTGATAATCTCGTTATCATGGCACCTGTCAGTGGGTGGGATATATTAGGCAGCAAGTTTTTGTCCTTAAAGTTGATGTGTTGTGGGCAAGCATAAGGATCTGAGCGACTTTAACAAGGGCCAAATTGTGATGGCTAGATGACTGGGTCAGAGCATCTCCAAAACTGCAGCTCTTGTGGGGTGTTCCCGGTCTGCAGTGGTCAGTACCTATCAAAAGTGGTCCAAGGAAAGAAAAGCGGTGAACCGGCAACAGGGTCATGGGCTGCCAAGGCTCATTGATGTACGTGGGGAGCGAAGGCTGGCCCGTGTGGTCCGATCCAACAGACGAGCTACTGTAGCTCAAATTGCTGAAAAAGTGAATGCTGGTTCTGATAGAAAGGTGTCAGAACACACAGTGCATCGCAGTTTGTTGCGTATGGGGCTGCGTAGCCACAGACCAGTCAGGGTGCCCATGCTGACCCCTGTCCACTGCCGAAAGCACCTACAATGGGCACGTGAGCATCAGAACTGGACCACGGAGCAATGGATGAAGGTGGCCTGGTCTGATGAATCACGAGTTCAAGGTGTTGACTTGGCCTCCAAATTCCCCAGATCTCAATCCAATCGAGCATCTGTGTGATGTGCTGGACAAACAAGTCCGATCCATGGAGGCCCCACCTCGCAACTTACAGGACTTAAAGGATCTGCTTCTAACATCTTGGTGCCAGATACCACAGCACACCTTCAGAGGTCTAGTGGAGTCCATGCCTCAACGGGTCAGGGCTGTTTTGGTGACAAAAGGGGGACCTACACAATATTAGGCAGGTGGTCATAATGTTATAGCTGATTGGCGTATATATATACAAACACATACTGCTAACAGTAAAGAATTTTAAGGGTTAGATCAGTAACATTAAATGTCAGCAAAAACTTAATAACAGAAATATGTTGATTGCAATAGATAGACCTCTCAACTCAATATTTGGTGGAAGCAATATTTGCAATTACAGTCGCAAGTCATTCTGGGTCTCTAACAACTTGGTGGTAGAATTGCCTGGTGCAATTTTTGCCCATTCTTCTGGGCAGATTTGCTCAAGCTCTATTAGATTGCTTGTTGATCACTTAAGGACAGCAGTTCAAGTCTTTCCACAGATTCTCCATAGGATTTGACTGCACTTTGACTGACATTCACTTTCTTATCCTTTAGCCACTGCAGTGTATTGCATATATTGCATAATAAGTAAACACTATACCTATAAGCAAAATACTATTGTTTATGTGGTCAGTGTGCATATTTAGGACAAGTCAAGAAAAGATAACCACATAGCTTTCACATCAGCAGAGTAATTACAAACGTAAAATTGTCACCAGTCAAATCTACAGTCTTGGCGGTTTTAGTGTTAAAACAAAAAAATGTGAAAACCTGAGTATGAATACTTTTGCAAGGCACTGTGCGTACATACATAGGATTTAAACAGGCAAATTAATATGTGATTAAACATGATAATATATGTTTTGAAACTGTTTTTAACATTTTTATTTGTAACATGAAAGCAAATGGGACCAAACCGATATAAGAGCAGCACTGAGAATTATATGGGGAACTGCAGAATTAAAGGAGCAACAATTCAGTCAGCCAGATCAATACTCACTAACTCCAGGTGTGGAGTCTTCTGACTCAGTAACATCTGGAACGAGAGGGGGAAACATCTGTAATCCAAAAAGTCACACTTTACTGTAGTCTATTTAGATTGTGATTTTACAACACCTTGATGGAACTTACTGAATCCTGAGGTTGAGACGTTAGACTCTGTAACACCTGGAACAAAAGATTGACATCTGTAAGTGATGATATTAAGAATCATCTTCATTAATGAGTAGGAGCTGGTGGTTCACAATGAGATAGACTTGGTGTGACAGATGTGACATGTTACAAGAGTTCCTTTAGACCTTATTACTCACAAGTGGCTGTGGAGAAGTCACTCATCTCTAATCCTGCGGGAGACACAAAACTGAAATTGATTCTCCTGTGGATCAACAGACTTAGATACACAGAAAAATCCTTTGTATTAAAAATGTGAGCGATAAAGTATTCAACAAATCCAGGAGACAAATGGAACTCAAACGATTGCAGTGTTTTAGCAGAAGGGAAAAATTATTAAAGATTTTTTTATGATATAGTTGGAAAAAAATAGAGAAGCAAATATTATAGATAATATAGGTAGTGCGAATATGGGTATTTGTTTACACAAATTGAGGGATTTTTTATTAACACCAGCTCTTACCTTCCATCTCGATTCTGATTCTGTCACTGCGCTGTGAGGTGACTGTGTGTCCGTCCAGTGTCAGCTCAACAACACAGCTCACAACCACATTACTGTCCCCACGCTTTTGCTCAGTTTTATTGTGATGTGATCTCCAGATTTCCAGTAGTTTCCTCCCAGTCACAGTGAGTGTACAGACCTTAAAATCCTCCCTGTATTGCACCGTGCTGAAGGGGACTGGGCTCAGATCAGTGAACAGATGGCAGTTTGTGCCTCTGTCAGCTTCACAGCGAATTATCACATTCTCTTCCGGGCCGGCAGTTCTGCGGTTCACATCCATTCGTACATTTCTAAACTTGCCTATGGTAAACCGCAAAAAAACACTTTAATTTTCATATGCACAGAGCCATAAGGAAGAGATAAGAGGATAAGAGGTCACAATATATGACTGGATCTTAGTCATCTGCATTATTTTCACTAAAAACAATCTGGCATTGTTTTCTGACATTATTAATGTAAGAATTTGCAAATGAAGACTCACCGACCACCTCTATGCTTTTCTTATTGCTCCGCTGTGAGATAATATTTTTGCCCCCTGTCGTTTGAACCTGTCTGTGGTTAAACAAAAATACCTTCCATGATTATTTCTATATATCAACATTTTTGAGTGTTCAGTTAATATGCAAGAGGTGCACAAACTGACAAACTGAGGTATAGACCAAACTGGAAATATTTGATAAGGTAGGGTTTGTATGGATTTTTGTGACTTAATCAACTCAAACATCTTAGAATCTTAAAATTGATCTTAAAATATGCAAAATTTGACAGAGTCCTAATCATATGATAAGAGTCTAGCATTGATGATGTGTTCTCAGTTTAGAAGCCTAGAAAACTCACCAGCCAGCTCTATTTTTTCCTTATTGCTCCGCTGTGAGGAAACATTTTTACCCTCCATCATCAGTTCAACAGCACAGCTCAGAAAGACCTCTGCTCTGCTCTGATCAGCTCTCTTCTCCAGGAGCTCCCAGCCAAACACAGTGATCAGACAGGCTTTGAACCGGCGCTTCTCTGATCTGAAGGGGACCTCGCTCTGGTCAGTGTAGAAATGGCAGTGAGATCCATCCTCAGTGTTACAGCGAATTTGCACTTGCTGCTCTTTGTACACGTGCTCTGAATCCACTTGTAGGTGGGGAATTACAGGTTGGTCTGCATGAGAAACAGGGTTAGTGTTTCATTTGTAAACTAATACAAAAGGTCAAAACCTAATGAAAACCACAGCTTAGTTGGAGTTTGGAGTTCCAAGGTCGAGTTCAGGGTCTCATGACACCATCTGATGGTTTAAGTTAATCCTGGAAACCAGAGCAATAATGCCAAAACAGTGGTTAGATTTACAAACTGAGTGTAATTTAGTCAGCAGTAGACTTAGTAGTAGTACTTTTGCAGAATCATGTAAAGAAATAACAGAAGGAAAGCAGCCTAGAGTTATAGTGTTTGTGCTTAATAAGGTTCTCATGCTTGTTGGTGGCTGAAGAAAAAAAAAAAAGTTTAAAACTCTTAATGTTTATACTGAGTTAATTCTGAATCAGATCTGTTTTTTGTTTTTACATTGATTTATTTATTTATTTGTTTGTTTGTTTGTTTGTTTTCTCTACTGCTTGACATACCGGCCTTAAAAATCTCTCTATACCTATAAATGGAAAAAAGTATATATTCATAAATTACATACCTGAACACACTGGTGTCACTTCTACAGCAGCTATAACTTTAACAACAAAGAGCAAAATATATATGGTCACAAAACCATCTGGAAAATATACTATATATTACAAAAAAACAAAAAAACACTACTACTACTACTACTACTATTAATAATAATTATTATTATAATACAAATAATTATAAAGTACTCACTCAGTGTAAGAAAGTACATGAAATTCATCCTGGCTGTATCAGAATCTGAGCTACTAATTGTCCGATTCAAGAGAATATGCTACTTAAAGTGTGGACCTGCCCCTGTGACAGAAACAGGAAACAGGACAAAGGAAACACGCAGAGACCCTCTCAGTGATGACGCTGTAATGGTTTTGCTTGATCTCTTTGACCAAGAGACAAACAAACAACAGAAGCACAGCTTTACACAGACTGTATCTTATACACCTGAATTATCTATTAATATCCCAATTCCACTCATTAGCAAAATGAATGGTTATGATTATTATCATTAGTAGTAGTATTAGTCATAGTTAGTACCATTATTACCAATTATTACCAACAGACACTATTCCACTCATATGAAACTGCCTAATGTGCATCTTGTGTTAATCAGGACTATCTAAACTGACGAATGGACGTGAATGAATCCCTAACAGTGCAAGTGCACAAACAATAATGAAGACTTTGCACATGTGTACCACACTGTAAACTGCAGCTCAGTAATGCACTCTGGTCCTCCATAGAAGTGCCTTTGTCTAGTCAGAGGAAGTTCCCTTTCAGGAGACATTGAGGACATGTATTAGAATTCCTGTGTGAGGATTTACTGTAGGATAGGTGCAGCCTAAATCTGGATTTTTTTTTTTTCCCACCAGAGTCCATTTTGTTAAATTCATCTGACATTTTAAATTAGATTTCACAACTATAAAATATATCAGTGCTCGTAATTTTGATTTGCATGTATAATCTTGTGTGTGTGTGTGTGTGTGTGAAAGAGAGAGAGAGTGTTTGTCTGTTACAGCTTGACTAACTGGAGCATGTTTTAAAAATATAAACAAAAATATTTTGTATAGTAACTGACTACAGAGATTTTCCGGAAGTTTGAGCTTGTGAGGTGCGAAACCCCACAACTCTTTCCATTGACAGCAACGTGAACATTCTGGTGGTTTATTAAACAGCTTTCTGAAACTAATTCCAACATGTTAACCAAGAATAACATGCTGACTTGTAAAACAGTCAAGTATAAGGGTATATGAAAGGGAAACATGTTCAATAACCTACAATTATGGTTTTATATGTGTAGCGTAATTTAAGTATAACCTTATCAAGAATCCTAGAATCTTGTAGGACTCAATTTCTGCAATAATTGGGATTCTTGATAAGGTGATACTTAAATTCACTTCTTTAACTAAAATTTGTAAGTGTACCTTACACTACATAATTGGTGCCCCATGTGAGGGATCTTAGACTGAAAAGAACTAATTTCTGCAATAATCATTGGATATTTTTGTCCAGAAATCCAGATTCCAAAGATTTGAAAGCAAAAGACTTGATGTAGGCACAGTACACTGTTTGTAGAGGGCGCTCTAGAACTACACACGTGGTATGCTGTATGGTTTCCGAAGTCAGAAAAGGTTGTTGATATTCTAAGCGTTGGCATTAGAGTCATTAGGTGATTAATCTAGTACTGTTTTGTCGGGTTGTTACTGAATAGCCAAAACAATGATTACCCAAATGTCCCCATGTGAAGCATTGATTGTAAAGGTATCAGGAACTGAGATTCCTGAATTTCTTGAAAGCCTAAGCGGTTTTGAACTTTGATGAAGTAGAGTCATGTCGAACTAAGTTGTTAAATGACACTATGACGCAACTCGAAAAAGAGGAGTCGATAGAGGTTGTGAAAGCTATGTCTAACTTAGCACTTGCAAGCTCAAAGCTAGTGAACTGGAGCATAAGCAAATTTGAAAAACTGAAAAAGCTAGGAGAAAATTATGCAAAAGCGAAAGAAGAGCAAGCCAAACTGCATGGAATGGCTTTAGAACTTGAAGGAAAGTTAGAGACTTGTGGAAAACAAGTCATCATGTTGAATGCTGAAAAAGTGGACTTAATTGAACAGAGAGAGCAATTAGGAAATGATTTAAGACAATGTCAAGACGGATTGGATACAACTCTGATCCAAGTAAAAGATCTACAAAGTGACAGATATAGAGCAGTGGAAAATGAAAGGATAGCTTTCAAGGACCGGGATGTTTTGGAAACGTGTTTTCGCAAAACAGTTAGGGAGAAAGATAAGGGCACTGTAAAAATGGAGATACTCGAAGGCGAGGTCAGACATTTAAAAGAGGACAGTGAAGAAACAAGGAGAGTAAATCAGGAGCTTGGGGGAGAACTCAGATCAAGTGAAGTTGAAAATGAGCATCTCAAGCAACAAATAGAGGCCCTGAAAGCTGCCTCTTAGTGGGCTGCAAAGCCTACACCTGACATCAAAAAGGAACAGCCAGAACAGGCCAATGTACGGAGTTGCACACCGTCTCCATATGTAAGCCCCGGGTTGCCTCGCCCTGATCTTTCCCCTCCCTCTTGTCATTCCCCACCCAGGGTAAGAAGCTCGTCGCACAGACGAACTTCCTCTCCTGAGAGTCCTGACCAAAAGGTTAACATGTGCCAGTTGAGAGAACTGGCTAAAGATTGTGAAACCTTTAACCCAGCAGACAAGGAAGGTAATGTTGAAACATATATTAAGTACAATAGCGCTTCTGATCGTAAAGACACAAGCACCCAAGTACTTGCAGTGCACTTTGAGTGCCCTAGGGGGCCGAGATTCCCAGAAAGAAAGAGCCTCCTAAGGATGGAACCCCTCTTCCCAAACTGGAAGTTAGTAGCCAGGTTAAAGGGCCGGACATGCGGGACTAGCTCTGGAGCCACCTCCTGTCCCCGCCTCCATGTTTTTGATTGGATGGAATGAACAGCAGGGGATTTCCGTGACACATCAGCTCACTGGGATCTCCCAGTGGGGGAAGTTGCCTGCAGGCAAGCTGAACATGTGATGATGAGACTGGGTGACCTGACAGTGAGAGGCAGAGCTAAGCAAGTTTACATAGAAGTGACCATTGAGAATGTGTGGGAGTGTGAAGCGTTGTTGGACACTGGGGCTGAAATTTGTTTAATGTCCGCTACCACATTTGGCGACCTGAAACAAATTATGGAAACCTCAGACCGACGACTGAAAGTGGAAGCTTGTAGTGTGAACATTACAAGTTACACACAGACTAAGGCACAGCTCACTCGAAAGGCATGGTTAGAATTCACTTTTTGGAAGATGAAGTTGGTTCACCAGTTTATATTTCCCAATTTGAAACAGAGAAGTTGGTCATTGGTCAGGTTCTATTGAACAGGTTAGCACCGCTTATCGATTGTAAACGGAACAAGTCGTGGGCTCAAATGCAATCACCAAAGCCGGTGGGATTGAATGGCAGACATGATACAGCCACCAAGGTACAACTTCCCAATGAGACATTTTTGTGCATGTCCCTAAAGGGGGCATCACTCACATCGATGATTTAGCTCTGTACCATTTAGACTCTGAGCGATATGAAACTGAAATTTGAAATTGTAGACGCCTTCCGGGGACACAATTTTAAATTGGACAGCGTTCTTAGCGAAACGGTAAAAGTGGAAGGCACTAAAATCATAGAGTTTGCAATAGACCAAACCGGTTTGCAAACCACCCTCCTAGAGTCACGTGAGAGAAAGCACAGGCTGTCTAACGACTGGGGGGTCGGGGATATGGTATTCATAACGTTGCTCCTGAGTGGCTGGATCATAACAGGAAGTGTGATATGATTGCTAGCCAAGCATCTGCAGGTATTGCACGACTTCAAAGGAGCACCGGCTCACCATGTAAGCCAACCATTTGAACCTAGGTCCCTGCCCACTATAGGCATCGGTGATAGTGATAGTGGAGGTCAGGTGCCTGAATAACCGTTGAATTCCCAGTCAGCTCCCTCTGTTAATTAACTTCCCCCTGTTGGTTACCGTCAGTAACCATACTCAATATACTGAGTACCCCTAATACCGATTGTTTTTTTTTTGTTTTTAATGTACCTGTGTTATAATATGTATCCTATGTGTGTGTTAGTATAGGATTTCCAAATTGATTGGAATACATTCTGCTTAGATAATGAACTATTTGTTTGTTTTTCTCTGATTTCTCGAAGTCATGAAAGGTGAAGTTCACTGTTGAATTCTGTTACATAACTTTGAAAGGAATGCTTAACATCTTATTTTGTCTTGAAGGTGATAATGTCCTTGTCGAATTCAGTCCCATTCAAGAAAGGGGGTATGTAGCGTTAAGAGGGGGTGTATTTTGATAAGAGTATTCAGAGCCTTAGCTGGAGTGTTGATCTAAAGAAGATCTCTCCCCCAATGTTATCAGATTTCCTGAGCTCATCGGCCCATGAACTGTTCTACATCAAAGTGGCAGTCTTGTGAGGATGGCACCGAGAATGGGCCAAATGGCTTGGAATCCTTGCTGTGAAATATCTGGGGAATAAGGCCTGGAGGTAATAAAAACCTTTGAAGTGGACGAGAGCTGTAACAGAGCTACGAACCCAGACAAACCGGCATTTCCAAAAGATGGCATGGATTGGCATCAGGCATGAATTGAGCCTCCGCCAATAGGAGACTGGGGGGTTAGCACAAATCCATCCTCGCACACACAATAACCAATCACCTATAATCTATCAGGCATTAAAAGGCAACGCACAGCGACTTTCTCTCTCTCTCTCACCTGAACCAGTAACTCGCTGCCACAGCTCAACCTGTAGCTCTGTTGCCAGAACTGGAACCAGAAACCAAGTCTTTGCCGGCAACAGAAGAGTTGAACTGGGAGAAGGAGAATACGAAGTACGAAGTACGAAGAATTCTTTAAAGAACTGTATTAAGTAAAGAACTTTAGAACCTGCACCTGCCCACCTGTACCCATCTGACCAGTGGAGTTTTACAGCTGGACAATTTACTAAGTCGACTGTATTACAGAAGTGTTCAGTCATTTAAATAGCTATTGAGTCTTAAGAAACTTGACCCTCGGAAACTAACTGGGTCCTGCTTTCCTCAAAGACTTTGTGGAACTACGGTGGAAACCCTGCTTGCAAAGAATATTTTGTGCACAACCTTGGAGCCGTCAAACCAGTGGAAAATCTGTTTGGAAAATACTCTACTTTCGCGAAACCCCAACTTCCAGGTGCATCAACTGAAGTGGAAGTTATTGGACAAAGCCGAACCGGACTGCCTTTGTTCCAAACCACACGGACCTCGTGCCTGACCCCGAAGACAGAGAGGCCTCTCTGTGACGAAGT
Organism: Amia ocellicauda; assembly: GCF_036373705.1. NCBI lineage: Eukaryota > Metazoa > Chordata > Actinopteri > Amiiformes > Amiidae > Amia > Amia ocellicauda. Next base: position 33,824,840 of record NC_089858.1, on the reverse strand, counting down.
TCAGATAAGTTTAACAGTTTGGAGTTTATTATTCATGACATTTGAGAAATCAATTAGAAATGTTATTCTGTGAGTCTTTAAACTAACATTTAAACTTTAGGATGTGTAATATCATTTAGTATTTTCTTAAATATAAATGAGTGCTGCATTAAACTGTTTTGTTTTACAATTTTAGACATCTGTCAATGCCGAGAAATATCATCTCATTCCTGTTTAACTGTTTAGTCTGAAATTGACACATGTTAATAGACACTAGATTATAGGTGGCCCTGCCTATCCTTAATCATTGAACAGTAATCAATTTGGGAGAATTGTGGTAACAAGAAATGATATAATCTTTCTCCGCATCCAAACGTAAATGAGACTGATATATATAACGAGAAGTTATTTGACTTAAATACTAACCTGCATACTAACCTGTCTGACTAACAATACTAATGAGAGACTCACCATTGTCTTACTAACCGGTATTGTAGTCAATGTACTTGTAATATTGTGTAACGTTTTGTGTGTTATCATATGCGATTCCATGTTCTTTGATTTGTCTTTGATTTGTTGATCTTGAGTGAATTTTAATCAGTTTTTCCCTTTTTGTATAACTAGTGTGGTGCTACATTTTATATTTATTTTTAATCAATTTTAGAATTTGTATCTTTGGAATTGGTGTCTGCGTCCAATTATTGCAGAAATTGAGTTCTACAAGATTCTAGGATTCTTGATAAGGTGATACTTAATTTCCCTTCTTTAACTGAAATTTATAAGTGTACCTTACGCTACATATGTTATGATTTATCAGTAAGATACCTTAATTTAACACTTACATCAAACTTCAGCATGTACACTCTCAGATTGTTCATATGTTGTGTCATCACATCCTGGATATCAGAAACACTACACAGTCACCAGATTTGTTTTCCCCCTGACAACTATTGTCAAGTAAACCCAGTGTGTGTGTAAACAAGGCTGTTGTGATCCGTCCCTCTGATGGAGGAGCAGCGACTGTGGGTTTGGTTTGTGTTCGTGTTAAAAACAGAGACAGAGAACAACAGTACGAGCGACACAGCCTGATGTGGAGAGGACTTTGTGTCTGTTTTATTATTTGTGTTTTACATGATTGTAAACAGTGTAATAAATACACGTTTCTGTTCAGAGATATTAGGAAGAGCTGAACGTGTAGAGACAACATTATATTCAGACAACCATGTTCACATAAGTGTTTGGAGGAGGAGGAATGACCCCAAGAACACCATCCCCACCGCCAAACATGGAGGTGGAAACATTATGCTTTGGGGGTGTTTTTCTGCTAAGGGGACAGGACAACTGCACCGCATCAAAGGGACGATGGACGGGGCCATGTACCGTCAAATCTTGGGTGAGAACCTCCTTCCCTCAGCCAGGGCATTGAAAATGGGTCGTGGATGGGTATTCCAGCATGACAATGACCCAAAACACACAGCCAAGGCAACAAAGGAGTGGCTCAAGAAGAAGCACATTAAGGTCCTGGAGTGGCCTAGCCAGTCTCCAGACCTTAATCCCATTGAAAATCTGTGGAGGGAGCTGAAGGTTCAAGTTGCCAAACGTCAGCCTCGAAACCTTAATGACTTGGAGAGGATCTGCAAAGAGGAGTGGGACAAAATCCCTCCTGAGATGTGTGCAAACCTGGTGGCCAACGACAAGAAACGTCTGACCTCTGTGATTGCCAACAAGGGTTTTGCCACCAAGTACTAAGTCGAAGGGGTCAAATACTTATTTCCCTCATTAACATGCAAATCAATGTATAACTTTTTTGAAATGCGTTTTTCTGGATTTTGTTGTTGTTATTCTGTCTCTCACTGTTAAAATACACCTACTATTAAAATTATAGACTGATCATTTCTTTGTCAGTGGGCAAATGTACAAAATCAGCAGGGGATCAAATACTTTTTTCCCTCACTGTAGCATTGCAGGACAAGAACTGAATTAAACTAATGTTCATTTAAATATCTTTATATATATATATATATATATATATACACAGCTCTGGAAAAAATGTAGACCATTGCAAAATTATCAGTTTCTCTGGTTTGGTATGTATTTGGGTAAAATAAACATTTTTGATTTATTCTATAAACTACTGACAACGTTTCTCCCAAATTCCACGTAAAAATATGAATGGAATGGAATGGCTGCCATACATGTAGAGATTTAAGTGCAATGGTCTCTTAAATTTTTCCAGAGCTGTATATATATCATAATAGCTGTATATATATCATAATAATAATAATAATAATAATAATAATAATAATAATAATAATATATACAAACACATACACAAACCCACACCCATACAATACTACAAAAGACAACACAATGAGAGTTTGAGATTCCTCACCTTTCGCTATCTTGATTATTTGTCACTGGAAAATAAAACCAAAGTAGGGATTGAGAAAGCTATATCTATATAGCATATAAAGCATATAAAGCATATATATATATATATATATATATATATATATATATATATATGTGTGTGTGTGTTATTTCCAATATTACGTTTAAAATGCATAACAAATGATAAAGATCAGTAATTGAAAATGACAATATTTTTTATTTTAAAATTATTTTGAATCCTGTTTGAACAATAAAAGCTGAGTTCTATATATTTTCTATATACACCTCTACCCCGATATAATGTGATCTGATATAACATGGTAATGAAGGTCAAAACACAAAAACACAAAGCAGAATTAAAAAAAAAAATAACTCTGCTCTTCATGGCATAAAACGAAAAATAAGGAAGCATTTTGAACACCAAAGAAATTTACCATTTTATCAATGTCTCTAAAACCTGCAAAACAACAACAACTCCTATCTCCAAAATGTTTTCAAACTATGTAATAATAATCCATTCAAATTACGTAACAGTTAACATATAACAAAGTTGGTGGCTAAGTGAGAAAGTGGCCCATGCTCCTATTTACAAAAATACCCCAAAAAATACAACAGTTTGTAAGGATGTGCAATTTATAGCGTTCTCTGATATTTTACATGATTTTTGCATTTTCATAAGCATTACACACAGACCAATCGATTGATTTATGATGAAACAGGGTTGCATGTAGCAGTGTTTAGTACTGAACCTGTGTTGTTAATACACTGTATTGTAACATGCACTGAACAAGGACTCTGATTCATCTTCTCAAAGCAGGCTGGTTTATTTACAGCCCGCAGTGTATTGCAGTCAGAGGGGAACAGCGATGGGGCAGCTCCACTTCCTGGGGCACCGACTCCTCCAAACCCCTGCAGAACCTCTATATACCCCTCCGCTGGTAGTTCTCCAATCCCCACACGTTCACCGTTCATGACCCTAAACATAACCTAATCGATTGTAAACAAAATTAAAGGGACTTAAGTTTAGCAGGGACCCTCCCACAATTACACCCAATGTGTCCTAGCGCTCCCCTTGCATACGTCGTATCAGTGCATGGATAAGTTAGAGCAATTAGTCCCTAACAAGTTTAATCACATACGGCTTTCCCTATAACATCACAATCGACACACTACAGTGCTGTAATTAAAGAAGGGAGATACAATTTAACCATCGTAGAGCAGATTTATTCTGACTATGCAGCTAGTGTAAGCAAGTTCAAACGCACTGTGTTTGAAATACAGGAAACTCAGAAATGCTGTTGCCACCAGACTGAGCAATTCTCCAACAGCTACCCAGATAACACGCAGAGGAAACTGGCCTGGAGAAGAAAAACAAGGACAAACATAATTAAATAAAACCTCCAAAACCTATGAAATTAGTATTCAGTGGTGACAACAAATCTTTGAAACCAGTCGTATGAATTGGCAATGTGACAAACTGAAGGTAAAATGTTTCATAGCAGCATAACATAGCAAAGCCACTCTGCGATCTGTGGATCCTCTTTCAAACACAACACAGATGCTCACCTGCTCCAGATGTCGACACATGTGGATCAGTAACAACTGGAATGGGACAAAGAAACGTACAATAGGATTTACTTTCAAATATGATTCATGCACAATATAAGATTAAACTCAGTGCTGAAACGTACTGGGCACAGATGTGGAGACCTCTGCTGCATCTGCAACACAAGAGCAATGGTCACCTTGCTATTGAATACAAGAACATGGGTGGTAATGCAGAACATGGGTGGTAATGAGATACAGAGATTGAAATGTGACATTTGTTGTATTCATGTATTCATTCATTTAGACACATCTACTCACAAGTGGTGGTGGGCTCTTCACTCTCCACTAAACCTGCAAAATATGCAAGACTGTTAATGATACTGTCATTGATCAGCAATACTAGATATGTAGTCATAAAAAGTATTTTTATTTAGGCTATTATTCTATAAATTTTTAAATATAAAATCATCTGCCACTTCTGCACATTTGAGTAAATCGCTTAATAAATTAATAAAAAATACTGTCGATCCCTGCCAGTTCTTCTTTCTTTATTGATTTTTGATAACTTTTTTATATTACATCACTGGAGCACATAAAATGCTTGGACATCAGCCACCACCTGACAGATCTATCATATATATAATGTGTGTGTGTGTGTGTGTGTGTGTGTGTTCACATAAATTAAAAGAATATTAAATTTAATTGGTTCCTACCTTCAACCTCAATTCTGATCTCCTCGCTGCGCTGTGAGATTATTGCTTCGCTCCTGGTCTCCAGTTCAACAGCACAGCTCACAGACACCTCAGCACTGGGACTCCTGCCTCTCTCTCTCAGCAGCTCCCTTCCAGACACACTGAGGACACATGCCTTAAACCTGTACGGCTCTGATCTGAAAGACACCGTGTCCTGATTGATGTAGAAATGGCAGCGTGTTCCTCTGTCGGCCTCACAGCGAATGCTGGCTTTCTGCTCTGCAGTGACACGAGCAGGATCCACTTGAATCTGAAGTCTTCTGAACTTGTCTGAAGAGCAAATAAGAGACACTCCCTTCAATAATCTTCTCCAGAGAACAGTGAGTGATTAACAGGATGAGAAGTTGAAGATATTTTCACCACGAAGAAAGAAGAGAGTGAAAGACCCCAGAGAATCCAAAACCATTTTTAGTAGCAACACACACACACACATTTATAATATAATACATAATACTGAAGACTCACCAGACACCCCTATTTTAATTTTCTCACTCTGCTGAGAGGAAACATTTTTACTCTCCATCATCAGTTCAACAGCACAGCTCAGAAAGACCTCTGCTCTGCTCTGATCAGCTCTCTTCTCCAGGAGCTCCCCCCCAAACACAGTGATCAGACAGGCTTTGAACCGACGCTTCTCTGATCTGAAGGGGACCTCGCTCTGGTCAGTGTAGAAATGGCAGTGAGATCCATCCTCAGTGTTACAGCGAATTTGCACTTGCTGCTCTTTGTAGACGTGCTCTGAATCCACTTGTAGGTGAGGAATTACTAGAGGATCTGTGTGAAACAAGCAGGAGAAATGTCTAATCAGTGATGTATTTTGAAATGTAAACAGTTGAAGTCTGAGGTGCTGAGTTCTGCACATGTAGCTTCTTCCAGCAAGTGAAGCAATCCAGTGATCACTTCTATATGAGACAAAGGCATGAAGCACTTCTCAGAAGCAGACACACGCACGGAAGGTGGACAATAATATGTGGAGAGAAACATTTCATTTGTGACTAAAATTACTGCAGCCAACTGCTATATGTATATAAATATGAGACTTTAGCTTTAGAGACATATATAAATTATAGTTTTCTTTTCCAATTAATTAAAAAATGTTTTGTATAATTTATATCTTTATATATGTGTGTGTGTATAAATTCATAACATACCTGAACAGCCTGGCCTCACTTCAGTTCCAGCTATAACTTCAAGAGAAGAAGGAAGGTTAGTGGTCAAGTATTAATACAGAAATTATACAGTTCTGTTCTGTACCCCAAACAGCTCCCAAAAGACAAAGAAGCGTAAAACTAAAATACAATGTTGATATATAAGGTACTCACTCAGGGTAAGAAACCACGGGAAATTCATCCTGATTAAATGGTCTCTGTGCTGCTGATTGTCTGACTCTAGAGTAAATGCTACTTAAAATGTGGATCTGCCTGTGTCATAGAAGCAGGAAACGCGAAGACGATGTGAGAAATGAAGAACTCTGCGATGACTCTGAAGTGGTCTTACGTGAACAGCGAACACTTGTCAAGCTACAGAAAACAGCATCAGATATACCGTGTTGTATTTTTCTCTGGAGTTATCAAACATAATATCTTCTTAGTGCTAACCCTAAATACTCCTTCCTTCCACAACATTTAATTTCACTAAGACAATAGCACTGTTCCATGTATTGCTCACACTGTACAGGGCAAGTCTGTAATGGAAGCGCTGTGATCTCAAACACATCCTTAATGTTGCTTGGCAGGCTCTTTTTTTTTTTAAAGCGACTCTTTATTAATTAATAAAGCCTCTTTAATGATAGAAACCAGACTTTGTACAGACATGTACAATAAAGTGCTACTCAAAGGATAGCTATTTGCTGATTTTATCCACTTTGAATTTCAATTTCTGACTCTTAAAAAATGTTAGAAAACACAAACTCTCTTCCTTACAGGTGAATAAGCAACAATGTAAGTTTCCATTCGAACCACATAGGGCTGTTAGCAGTTGTGAGAAACAGTTGTACAGAAACACTGTTCCCACAACCAGAAAACCTGTAATCTGTGAATGATGGACATTGTAACACACTGGATTGAAACTCGAAAATACAGATGAAAAACTTGATTTCCAGTGATACCTATGGAACATAAGTCTTAGTTCAACACATCCTCCTGTGTTCACTCAGTGCAGTCAGCTAGAACTGTGGTTGTCTTTAGGCATGAATCGACGATCAGCAAACTAAAAAGACAATTGATGTACAGTTTAATGAACATTATTAAACTAAAACAAATCACACAATAACATTTCATGCAGGGCATGAATACTTTCCACTTCAACCACATGTGTGTTTTTAAAACTCACTTTGCAGTCCTTGGGTGTTATCTGGGGACAATAAACCGTCAATATCTGTTATAAATTTCAGTCTATTGTTTCCGTATGTGTGCACCATCTTGATTGAGACCAATTTAATTAATTTGCACTTCAGACAGACTAACCACACATCTTTCCACCCCATCACCACGTAAACTATAGGGTGCAAACCCACAGTTATCTGAAAAAGGAAGCACTGAACAAGGGGGAGGGGTTTCTTCGCATCTCCGTAGGAACCTGATCAAAACATCACTCTATCATAGCTGCCTTTGGCCCCTGCGCTGGTCACTCAGAACAGGTTCCTTCTCACTTCCTGTTTGTATAAAATGTGACGTCAGTGCAGGTTCATCCTCTTTTGCAGGGAGCAGGACTCCCACGCAACCTTGCAACCCTTGGGCAGTGCTTCCTTTCTCAGATAACCAGTTATCTCAGATAAATCGTTATCTTTCAAGTCATAAGCACTGCCCAACGGGGAGGGGTTACTGTATATCAAAACCATCGCAAGAGAGGAGGCAGCGAGCTGATAAGGGAGCCTGCCTTGAGGTTCATCGCTAGGGGGCCTCAGCAACACATCTCCAGACAGGAGCCACAGAGGCCCCTTGGGGTCACACCTGGGCTGCCCATGAGAGAGGACCGCAGTCACACTCTTACCGGGAACTGTCTATAATCAGCATGTACAAAGCGGGGCTACAGAGGTCAGCTCTTACGACCTCCACTTACAAGAGGTGGGGTCGGACCAGGCCTCCACCTACCATGAGCTGCCATGGGCTGCCGGGGGCCAGGGCGGCGAGCCTGGGGGGGCTCCTGCCTGCCGGAAATGCATTGGCAGAGACCAGCGGGAGGGCGGGGCTGTTGCCTGGGCTGTGGCTTGGGTGCTGCAGGCTGCCTGCTCTGCTGGGCCTGGGGTGCAACGAGGTAAACCTGGGCCAGCTGCAGGGCTTGCTCTCTCTCCTGGAGGATATGTGACACTCAGGAAGTCCACCAGGCCTGCTTCAGCTGCACCCTGGGTCCTGACCTGAGCTTGCCCAAGCATCAGATATGCGGTGTTGTATTCTTCTCGGGATTTATCAAATGTAATGTCTAACCCTAAACAAACTCACCCACTTAAACACATCCTCCAGAGTACCGTGCTTAAATGAGTATATTAGGTCAGAGAGAAAGAGAGGGACAGAGGGAGGCCGGCTCACACTGACCATGGCTGGGCTATTTTTTTTTGGTCTTTTTTTATCGTGAATAAGCAACAATGTAAGTTTCCATTCGAACCACACAGGGCTGTTAGCAGTTGTGAGCAGAGCTGATGTTTCACAGAAGCACACTCTGAGATCAGGCATGGCCCTGTGTGGTTTTGTACAGAAACACTGTTCCCACAACCAGAAAACCTGTAATCTGTGAATGATGGACATTGTAACACACTGGAAAACACAAAATAGCAAATATTGTTTTGAAAACTGACTTTGCAGTCTTTGGGTGCTATCTGGGAAGAATAAATAGTTGATATCTGTTAGAAATTCCAGTTCATTGTTTCCTTATGTGTGTAAACATCTTGATTAAGAGACAGATTTAGTTAATTCTCATTTCAAAGAGACTAACCACAGGTCTTTCAACCCCATCACCACGTAACCAAAATTAATTACAGCGTAGTCAAGACTTATGTGAAGTTATAAACTTAACTTGTATCTTGAAGGATTTAATGATGGTCCCATCACTGTAACTTCTGCCAAGTGGCCAGTGCATAGAGCAAGGCAATTCTCCAATAAAGCTTTTTTTTGTTATTTATTCATTTTATATATGTAAGATATTATTTGTTAGAATATATTTTTCTATGGGAAATTCTATACCATCTGGTTTGGTAGAGGAAACCCTTTTATCTGGTAGCCCTGGTAACCCTATCTTTATGACCAGTGACCAAAAGGGACCTGTCCTCTGATTGGCTCCTAGCCAAATTCGAAATGACCCCCACTTCTAAATTACTTTAGCATAAGGCACCCAAGTCATGGTGGTGGCAAAATGCTATTGTTTGGAAGGAAACCTTATAAAAGGGAAAACAAAGAGAATTTGAGTTCTCTTAACTTCTTCATCCTGCAACGAGACACAAGACAGAGCCGGAGAGGAGAGACAGAGAGAGACACACCGCTTCCTGCCTGACCAGACTGGCCTATAAGCTGTACTGTGAGGAGAAAGAAGAAAATGGGTATTATCTGTTTCTTACTGTAATCCAGCAGAAGCTTAATATTACTTATTTTCAGTAATATAATTGAATGATATTAGTTTCCTATTTTTGTCAAAATAAATGATTATTGCACATCTGTGTCTTGACCACATCTTCCCTCTAAAAAGAATCTTAAAAGAGAAACCAACTGACCTATGAGTTTTCAGTTCAACTATTTGTTTAGATTGAGTGGAAAACCAAGCATTCCAAATTCTCTTACATATACATTATTTCAAACACAAAACTCATCATTTCATAATACTCCTACCTAGAGACAAAACTGCAACAAAAGGTATTGGGGAAAAATAAAAACACTCTTAGAGAAGTTGAGTAAAATGTACTAAAAACAGAACTTGTTTACTCTGCTGTACATGAGTCAATGTATCAACCAATCCATTTTTATTTCATATAGCAGCTTATAAAGTTGCCACAGAGAGCATCACAGAATAAAACAACAATACAAGATTGTGATTAATACAAAAACCACAGTGACTGTGGTATTACTTCTTGGCTGCTTTTGAAGGTCCATTATAGCTTGAGTGAAGGCAGAAGTTCCCCATTTGGCGCTGTCTCTGGGTCGCTGTCCCTCAGCGTTTCCTCACGGTGGTGTATTCAGTGTCTGGGGTGGACTGAGGCTCTGGAGACTCCGATGGTGGGGGGTTGCTCTGTTCAGCAGTGGCATCAGTGACTTCAGACCCACACACCTGCGGAGGCTGTGGAGGTAAGCAAGGGGAAGCAGGTCTGAGTCTTGCCAGATGGAGGCCCACATGTTTTTTTCATGATGTATGTTAGCAGGCACTCTGAAACAGTCTTCTCGCCATGAGGAGGGATCTGTTAAATCACTCTGGAGAAACATAGTTGCCGCAGCACTATTTATTATATGTAACCGTGCTAACAGAAGTAGGAGCATAGTCATTCAGCACAGACAATTTATTTACCGTTGCAGGCTGTTGTGGTACTGCAGTGATGGTGGAGTCTGCGGAGAGTGAAGCATGAAAGAATTACCATGCTGTTGTGAAGAAGGCACCATGTATGACAACAAATGTAATCCTCATTTTGTTTTCAAAAGTAACATCCAGAAATACTTACAGACACAAACTTCCAGATTGTTGTTTCCCTGTTGCCCACCCCTGTGGAAGAACAGAATTAATAAATTATTATTTGTATGTTTTTAATTGTTGTACTATACTCCACAATATCATTAATGATTATGAAACTGTTCTTTACTTTATTGCAATATAAATGAATCAGACCAAACCCCACAGAAAGAGCAGCTAGATTAGAGAGGAATAACACTTCACCTTTTACTGTCAGGTGGAATTCTCTCTGAAAAATAAAATCACATTTAGTGCAAAGATAAATATTTGTCAATTTTTTGTATTTAAATAATGCAATCATTGCACTAGATACTGTCAGTATAAAGAACATAAACGCACTGTGATTGGTGCAGCAGATGTGCAGAAACACTGCCACCGCCAGGACGAGCGCAGCGACACCGGTGCCCCAGGCGACACACACAGTAATATGTCCTGAAAGAAAAAAGCCAGACCAGTTGAACCCCACATCAGAGACGCTCTGTGAACGACATACAAAATGTGCTTTACTGTCCTGGTCATGCCAGACTGACGCTCACCAGCTTCGACTGTGACTCAGCACCAGCACGTATGAAGAAAATATATATTAATCTGTATATATATTATACACACACACTTATAACCTGCTTTGCATGACCCTGCTATGCACAGATTTGTTGTAGCAAGAATTTATTCAATTAATTTTTTAACTTAAAAACTAATTCAAATGATTTCAATTTTACAACAAATTAGCAAATCTGAAAAGCAACACTTGCCTTGCATACGTAGATGGCTTAGCTGTTTAAAAATAATATCAGTTCTGTTCAGTAATTTTAACCACATCCTGGGCTTTCTAGCTGAAACGTTGGCGGTGGATTGCTTTTCTGCCAAATAAAATTTCATTATTTAAATCTTGGAGTGCTTAAGGAGTATGCGGCTTTTCTTTTCAGTAGTTTTAAAACAAAATTATTCAAATCAACAAATTGAGACAAAAATCAAACACATCACATGCTCCTGGCAGACTGATTCCCCTTCTACTTGAATACATTATTGACAACAGTCAATCCATTTAGCTGATTAGTTTTGTTGAAAAAAGAGAAAGAAAATTTTAAAAGGGAATATAAAATTATAATAATGATATTGGACCCAAAACAGAGCATCAGTCAAGAGACAGAACTTTAGCAGATTAAAAGTAATATTTCAATAATAAGCATTGGGTGAGTTTGTTAATAATAATAATAATAATAATAATAATAATATTGTCAATTATTACATTCATTAAACTAATTTTCATATTAGTTTTTTGTGTTTATGAAACCAATGCCCATTAATTAAATGTATTTATGACCCTGTTTAGCACAAGTTTAGCATCTCTCATTCAAAAATTAGATATACTTCTGGAATTAGAAAATTAGAAAAAGCCTTCTGTGTGTGTATGTGTATATATATATATATGTATATATGTATATATATATATATATATATATATATATGTATATCACACACACACACAGAAGGCTTTTACTGCTCCTGTACCCAAACCCACCTGGTCCACATTTGGAAGCAAATGATTCTGTGGAAGACATGCTGGGATCATCTGGAACAAAATGACAACAGCTAGTAATGACAATCACAATCAATAATTGATCAATAGATTGGGAGATGTGGATCTTTTAATTGAATTAGACATTTTGACTCACAAGAGGCTGTGCTGCTGTATCGCTTCTCTAAACCTGCAACATGAACAAAACAAAAATGTATCCTCTACAGCACTAGACTCACAGACAGTGGGTGAAATTCAGCTCAATTGCAAGAGTTGTATATAATTGTAAGAATACAGAAATAGACAAGTACATCTTCACAGAACTATGAAATGACATATACAGCTGTCTATATACATAGAAAAGGGGAACTGAATTGAATGTCACTGGTTCTTACCCCCCAGATGGATTGTTATCTCCTTACTGCGATGTGAGGTGACAGTGTGTCCCTCTATCACCAGATCCACAGCGCAGCTCACAGACACCTCAGCTCTGGGACTGTGGCCCTTGTAGCCCAGCAGCTCCAGCAGCTCCCTCCCAGACACAGTGAAGAGACAAATGTGAAGTTCTTCCCAGAATGGCTCTGATCTGAAAGGGTCTGTGTTCTGACTGCTGTAGAAATGGCAGCGTGTTCCTCTGTCGGCCTCACAGTGAACTCTTATACTGTCCTCCATGCTGACATTATAGTCATTCACTCCAATATTAAGTCGTTTGAACCTGTCTGTGGTTAAACAAAAATACCTTCCATGATTATTTCTATATATCAACATTTTTGAGTGTTCAGTTAATATGCAAGAGGTGCACAAACTGACAAACTGAGGTATAGACCAAACTGGAAATATTTGATAAGGTAGGGTTTGTATGGATTTTTGTGACTTAATCAACTCAAACATCTTAGAATCTTAAAATTGATCTTAAAATATGCAAAATTTGACAGAGTCCTAATCATATGATAAGAGTCTAGCATTGATGATGTGTTCTCAGTTTAGAAGCCTAGAAAACTCACCAGCCAGCTCTATTTTTTCCTTATTGCTCCGCTGTGAGGAAACATTTTTACCCTCCATCATCAGTTCAACAGCACAGCTCAGAAAGACCTCTGCTCTGCTCTGATCAGCTCTCTTCTCCAGGAGCTCCCAGCCAAACACAGTGATCAGACAGGCTTTGAACCGGCGCTTCTCTGATCTGAAGGGGACCTCGCTCTGGTCAGTGTAGAAATGGCAGTGAGATCCATTCTCAGTGTTACAGCGAATTTGCACTTGCTGCTCTTTGTAGACGTTCTCTGAATCCACTTGTAGGTGAGGAATTACTAGAGAATCTGTGTGAAACAAGCAGGAGAAATGTCTAATCAGTGATGTATTTTGAAATGTAAATGGTTGAAGTTTGAGTTACCGAGTTCTGCACATGTAGCTTCTGCCAGCAAGTGAAGCAATCGCTATAGCGAATTTGCACTTGCTCCTCTTTGTAGACGTGCTCTGGCTCTATTTGTGGTTGAGGAATTACAAGTGGATCTGAATGAGAAACAGGATAGGTCTTTTATTTATGCGTAGTGTAAGCAGGTGGAGTCAAGATGACTCTCGAAGATGCTTAGTGGATGCAGTGTCTGTGCTGTAGACAGCTGCAGGAATCATGGTACTCACAAACATAGTCAGACATTCATTAAAAAACGGTACAGAAAAGTACAAGTTTTTAAGGAATCCTTGAAAAGAAGCTAGAACACATATTTGCCATTCATTTCTGGTTCGTTCGGAAGCACCATGAAGAAACGCACTGCAACAATCAAGCAGGTTTTTTTACAAGCAGACGAGAGTTAAAAATAATAACCTAACCTGAGCGCTACACCTAATCTCACACACCTCAGTAACCTCCAGTAACCATGACATGGATCAGTTTTAATTCAGCTGCTCAAAGTGAGGAAACACAAGTATCTAAGGCAGCAGTTAAGATCCAACAAAAGAACAAGATTAAAAGGGAGACAATTAAAAAACTCTGTTACATCCTTGTCAATTCTGTTGGTGTGTTTAACACAGAACCTGTGTTAGATGAAGAGTATTCCTGTTGTTTAATGTTATCATTTAAGCTTTGAAACAAAAAAAACAAATATATAGTTGATTAACGGTGGAGAGAAAGAAGTGTAACATTTTTACAGCAATCTTGAACGTACAGCGGTGATATAGAAATGTGGAGTAAGAAACTGAAGGAAATATATTGCTGTATTATGTTTCAGAGCCTTCATGTTGTGAGTGAAATGATGATAAATTAATGATTTGTTTTAAAAAGGAAATTATTCTTCATGCAGGCCTGTTATTCTTATATAATATATATCAATATATATATTTGATATGGTCATATATTTCTCATTTATTTAAAATACACAGAACATATACAACATATATTATAAATAAGTATTTTATATGAGTCCGTTTCATACAATAAATAGTTTTTATGAAACTTTTTAAACATTCAATCCTCTAGTCTTATGTTAACGTGGTGCTGCTTGATTTTTCACAATCCCCTTCTGCACAGAGTCCAATTAATTCTCTTTCACCTTCTAACCAAATACACGTGAAGAGCAAAATTGATATGACAAGTAAAAATGCCATACCAATGAATAACATACCTGAACAACCTGGTCTCACTTCCCCAGCAACAACTGCATCAGGAGGAGAGGACAATGTTAATGGTCACCGAACCATCGAAATGATAAAAACATCAGCAATCATTATATATGAAAACAGGGTCTAAGTATAATCATATACAATACATTGGGTACTCACTCAGGGTAAGAAACAACATGAACATCATCCTGGTTGTGCCAAGCAAGTGATTGTCCCACTTCAGAGAATGTGCTGCTTAAAATGTGGAGCTGACTGTGTCATGGAAAGAGGAAATACGAAAACGAACCAAAACAGCCGCTCAGCACAGCTCTGTGATGATACTGAAGACGCCTTGCTGATCTGCTGACAAGAGCTGAACCCTTGTCAAGCCACAGAAACTCATCTTAAGAAACACCTTCTTCTGTGCTCCAGGTTGAGCACCCTCTGTAGTCATTAATACTCACCCTGTAATATGCTGTCCTTCCATTTCACTTATGTTTATATATGGATATAATTTAAAGCTTTAGAAAGAAAGTTAAATGCATTTCTACAGAACTGATACAACACAAGTCTGTACGTACAGATACAGCTAAACATTGTTGTTGAGGAGCAGAGAAGTCAGGCTGTAACAGTGTGCTGAATGACGTGATTGACAGCCCCATTTGAGGAAGATCCTGTTTGCAAACACTGTGCTTTTCTATTGCCAGAACGAGGAGTATTGGGCTGGTGGGGTACTCTTTCCATTTAAAAGATGTAAACTACAGAAAGAGATCATGTGCTCTAAATTGTTCATTTTTGTGAAAAACTCATCACCTTGTAAAACAAATTAAACCAACAACATACATTAAAGTCTGTTCTGTATAGTCAAATTCTTTATTGTGAACACTCAGTCATAAATAATGTGTTAAAAAGACTGTGAGGAGTAGATGCTGATCTGTTAATATACAGCGAAAAGGCTGAAATTGACAAATTGCCTTTCATTTATCATTTTGCAGTTATTGCAGTACTTTTGATCTGCCTAGGGCTGAAGTTTGTCTTGTTTACCTTGTATCAATATCAGAGGAAATACTAATTGCTGAATAAAGTCCTGCTGTCTAGTGACCCCCATACATACAACCCACAGCGGTCAATTCCTCTGAAAACGAGACTGGGTTGATATGCAAGTTACCACAATACCTTACCAGTAAGAACTCAGATTAGTGGTGAGGTTGATCTGCATGAATTCACCTTGAGGCTGTTTAATTTTATTCAGATATACGTAGGGTTATTAAAAATGTAAATGGACAACATGTAATTACAAAGATAGGATAGAGAAAAGCAGGGTATGTTTATGTTTATGTTATGTTGTGTTGATAAGATTAAAAGAGAGAGTGAGAGAGAGATCTATCTAATACTTGACTTAACTAGGTTTTATGTCATTGTGATTTACCTAATCCTTGAATAGTACACACAATATTCTACCAGTGTGGTTTAATGAGATTCAGTTCTCCAGATGTTCGACAGCGAGGAGGGCTGGCAGACTGTGTTGACTTGAGGACATGGTTGCAAAGCTTCCAGGTTTTTGGTGGAGACGTTTTACTAGGGTTTTTTGCTCCCAGGTTGTTCCACTCCAAATTGCTAGTTTTAAGTTTCTGTTTTAATAAGTTTTAGACAGAGAGATTCTAATCAGGTACAAAGGTTAAATGTAATAGGTAAAAGGGTACAAATGTTATCTAGAGCAGAGTTTCCTAACATTTTCCATCCCAAGGCCCACTTGATCAACATCATAAATTACAAAAAGACAACTATAGTACTACTAAGTAGTAAATACTAAAGACACTGGAACACAGTAAATTTAAAACTTGGGTTAACTATAAGTTTGTGTCAACATTATATATTTTTTGGTATATAATAATAATAATAATAATAATAATAATAATAATAATAATAATAACCCAGCCAACAGACAATGTTGCCACAATGTTATACAACGTTGTGGCAACGTTGTGTGTTAGCAGGGAATAGGTCAATTGCAAATAACTTAGTACAGAGCTGCGTACTAACCACGGGATCAGCTCAGTGCGCTGCTTTCAGTTAGTTTCAATTGACCCATATAAGCCTAAAAATTTAGGCATAATAATTTGGAAAAAGGAAGCACTGCCCAAGGGGGAGGGGTTTCTGTGCACTTCCGTAGGAACCCAATCGAAATGTCACTCACGTCCAAAGCTGCCATTGGCCCCTCTCTTCACTCAGAACAGGTCCCTACCCACTTCCTGTTCTATAAAATGTGACGTCAGCGCAGGTTCGTCCTAGTTCTAGGACTCCCGCGCGACCTTGCAATTCTTGGGCAGTGCTTCCTTTTTCAGATAACCGGGGTTGCATTCGCAACCTATCTTTATCTTTCAAGTTGGAAGCACTGCCCAAGGTGGAGGGGTTACTGTATAACAAAACCATTGCAAGGGAGGAGGCAGCGAGCTGATAAGGGAGCCTACCCCAAGGTGTACCACTAGGGGCCTCGGCAATACAACTTCAGACAGTAACCTCAGAGGCCTTGAAGCGCTACACCTGAGCCGTCCAGGAGAGAGGACCATAGTCACGCTCTACCGGGAACTGTCTGCAATCAGCATATACAAAGCGGGGCTACAGAGGTTAACTCTTACGCCCTCCACTTACAAGAGCAAGGCTGGCTGCTCTACTAGTGCAGCTAGGAGCGAGGCCGTAATCTACTTGCACAATGTCTGGCGCGGGCAATCAAGCACTTGTGCGGCTTCCGCGCAATATCATGGCAGTGGACCCCTGATCCAATAGGAGCGGGGCCACAGATCCAATGAGAAGAATATAATATAATACATAGCTGGCTAGTCAATAGAGTAGCCGAGCTGAACAATATACAATACATACATATCGCATGACAGCAAGACCTTCATGCTGTCAGCGCCCAACACAAGAGCATCCAACTCAACGAAACAGTACAGAGTAGAAAAGCCCCATTGTGCTGACAATTTAGATTTCGTACAAACGAACTATATACACCACGGGGCACAGGAACGAACTCAAGCGCCGCCCATGGAACACAGGAGCAGTTGACGCCTGCTGGTTAGACCAGCTAATGCAGGGCAAATTAGCTCTACTGTGTTAAAAAAGGAACTATATACACAGCGAAACACGAGAGCCTGCTCACGTACTTACCGCTGAGGACAGCAGCAGCGGACTCTTGCTCTATGGCACACAGCCAGAGCGGGCCACAGACCTGCTGACCAATGAACTGTGTACACAGCGAGGCAGCAAAACTCAAGCACCATCAGCTGACAACAGCAGCAGTCCCCTGCTGTATGGCATAATACAGCCAGAGCGGGCCACAGACCTGCTGACCAATATATACAGGCTAACGCATGCACCACCGCAACACAAGTATAATAAATTAACTATATACAGTGTGGCCTCATATGGCAATGTGCCTGTAGGCCGCATGACAAGCCCCGGGAACACACTGACAGGGCTGTCTGTACATCCAGGAGCAGCTCGCATGGGTGCTCGACTGGAAGGCATAGTCCGGTGGAAGGGAAAGACACGGTTCACTAGCGCCCTCAGGATGCACTTACAGGGGCAGACTGGGAGAGGAAAGGCAGGAGCCAGAGCCCGCAGGCTACCGGGGCTTGACTGCAGCCAACACCGCGTTCACAATTGAAGTGACCGGTCCCATCACATCCAACCTGTAGAACCGGGCAAATTTAAGCGGCGAGGCCCAAGCTGCAGCCGCTCAAATGTCTGCCAAGGGGGCACCTTAAAAAAGGGCCAACGATGTGGCAACGCCTCGAGTCGAGTGAGCCACCAGTTGATCAGGCACCGGGGTCCCGGTAGACTCGTAGGCCATGGTAATGGTGTCCACAATCCAATGCGAGAGGTGCTGCTTTGAAAGCACCTGGCCCGATGTCTGTGCTCCATAAGACACAAACAGTTGGTCTGAGCGCCGAATGTCCTTAGTGTGTTCCAAATAGCACCTGAGGGCCCGCACAGGGCAGAGCAGGTGAAGCTGACTCTCTTGCTCTGAAGCGAAGGGAGGAGGATGAAAAGCCATCAACTCAATAGGCCTATTGATATGAAATGGAGACAGCACTTTTGGGAGGAATGCAGGGTTAGACCGCAGCGTGACCCTGGAGCCATCTCCCGCAAAACGGACACACGACAGGGCGTGTAACTCGCTCATGCGTTTTGCAGAGGTGATTGCCATCAAAAACGCAGTCTTAAATGACACCAGCTTCAGCTCAGCTGAGTTCAGTGGCTCAAATGGGGCTTGGGAAAGTGCGTCCAGCACTACATCAAAGTGCCATGCAGGCAGTGAAAGGGTTCGAGGAGGCTGTAGCTGTCAAGCTCCCTTTAAAAACTGCACAGCCAGGAAATGAGACCCAGGGGGCTCGCCCTGGTCCAACAGCTCTTGTAGAAATTGCAATATGACCCTGATGGGGTAATTAATTGGGGCTGGACTGCCGTCTTGGCACCAGGTGCTAAACATCTGCCAGCGGTAGGAATACTGCGACCTCGTAGAGGGAGCTCTCGCCGACTGAAGCGTGGCAACTACCGCATCCGACAGACCCCAGGCAACCAATTGCTCCTGCCCAGGGGCCAGGCCCAGAGTTGGAGGAGGCCCGGATTGGGGTGCCAAAGTGTGCCCTGAACATGGGTCAACAAGTCCGCTCTCACTGGGAGCTGCCAAGGCTCTCCGTGGAGGAGGGCGATCAGGTCTGCGAACCAGAATCTGCGAGGCCACTGTGGGGCAATCAGCAGAACTGTCGCTCGTTCTCTCCTGACCTTCTCCAGGACCCCCCGGAGAAGGGGGAACGGTGAGAACGCATAAAGGAGACAGCGCAGCCATGTGTGGGCTAGTGAATCGATCCCTAGGGTTCCTGAGTGGCCTCGGACGGAGAACCATAGTGGCCAGTGTGTGGACTCTGCCAAGACAGCACATTAGTTTTTCTAGGTCTATGGTGTTGTTAGGATTTACTGACAGATATAATTGTGTGTCGTCTGCGTAACTGTGAAAGTTAATATTATGTTGTCGAATGATATCACCTAAAGGGAGCATGTATAATGAAAAAAGTCTAGGTCCGAGGACTGAGCACTGTGGGACTCCGTACTTAACCTCAGTTAAATTTGAGTGGTTCTCGTTAATCTGTACATATTGGAGTCTGTTTGACAGATATGATTTAAACCATGAAAATACATTGCAAGATAGGCCAATACGGTTTTCTGGTCGATTGTGTCAAAAGCCGCACTTAAGTCTAATAAAATAATAACACTGGCGTGCCCTACATCGGAGGACTGAAACACGTCATTCAATTCTTTTAACAGGGCCGTTTCTGTACTGTGGCCGGAACGGAAGCTTGATTGAAATTCTTCATAAAGATGATTATCGGTTAAAAAAGCTTGCAGTTGGTTTGCAACTACTTTCTATAGAACCTTAGAAAGGAAGGGAAGGTTTGAGAGGTCGATAGTGTTTAAGTTGGTTAGGGTCGGCACTGGGTTTCTTAAGAAGTGGTTTAATTACAGCTATTTTAAATGAATCAGGAACAGATCGTAGGTTGTTGTTTTCATTTTAGTAATTAAGGAGACCAATTCCTGGTGATTTACTACGTTAAACGAGTCCAAGGTAGGCAGGGGCTGTGAAGGACTGCATGTGTCAGCTATAGTATCTGTGTATGTTTCCTGTTCTATCTGTTTTCTAATGCTGTTAACTTTGCTATTGAAATGATCCATGAAGTCACTACAGGTGAAATTGGTGGGGATAACCTCTGAAGGCTTTACCTGCTGGTTAGTAAGTGTCGCTATTGTATTAAAAAGAAAACGCGGGTTATTCTTATGCATCTCTATTAAATTGGAGTAGTAGGCAGACCTAGCAGAGGACAGGGCCTGCTTGTATCTTATTATACTGTCATTCCATGCCATGTGGAAGACCTCTAGTTTTGTTTCTCTCCATTTACACTCACATCTACGGCATTCTGTTTTAAGTGAGCGAGTGTGTTCGTCAAACCATGGTGAGTGTTTTGTTGGTTTAATTTGTCGTGTCCTTAATGGGGCTACTGTATCTAAAGCAGTGCTTAGTGTATTGTTGAAATTATTCAATAATTCATCTGCAGATCCTGTTTTGATAAAGCTAGCATTTGGCAACAGGGTAGTGAATTTATGAATAGCAGTGGGATTTAGGCAGCAAGTTTCTATATTCCTCTCCTGTGTGTATAATTCTACTCCAGGCAGCTCAAATGTAATAAGGCAGTGGTCAGAAATTGTCTGGTTTTGGGGTGATATTATTAGGTTGTGAATCTGTACCCCACGGGTAATAACTAGATCTAGTGTGTGATTGTGACGATGTGTGGGTCCAGACACATGCTGAGTGAATCCTACAGACTCCAATAGGGACAAGAAACTAACAGTGAGGGGGTCGTCTTTAATGTCAATATGTATGTTAAAGTCCCCCAAAATAATGAGTTTATCATAATGTATGGCTAAGTCAGATAAGAGATTGCTAAATTCGGTCATAAAAAAGGAATAGAGACCTGGTGGCCTATAAATAGCTATAAGCTGAAGAGGTTGATTAAGCCTAAATTCTACCTGGTGAATTTCAAAAGATGTGAAGCTGTCTAATGGCTTAGTAGACAGGCGCAGGTCTGTGCGGTAGATGGTAGCCAGCCCTCCCCTGTGGCCTGTTGCACGGGCCCTCTTGCAGTAAGAGAAGTCATTAGGGGAGGCTTCTACTAATGGAATAGTGTCGTCTGGTCTTAACCAAGTCTCAGTCAAAGTGAGCACATCTATGTGTGTGTCAGTTATGGTGTCATTTATTAAGGCTGCTTTGCTAGGTAGTGAGCGGATGTTTAAGACAGCCAGCTTATACATGGGAGGAATAATGTGAGCAGGTAATTTCTGTCTTGTAGTTTTAACTTGTATTAGATTGTTGAAATGAGGGCCCCGAGAGGAAAGGAATACATCCAAGCCTATGACAAATTACTGTTTTAATAGGATAACTATTCATTTTGTTTGTATAAGATTTAATCTAAGGACTATGTACTTTATTGGATGCCCCCAGGCAGGGATCTAGGATCGGGGTCAGGCTATGCTGGGAGTTACAGGCAGACTGCAGTGTAGGACTGCGAGCCTGCAGCCTGACTGGTGCTCTGAGGAGTCACGTTTTATACAACTAGCTATATTATCAGATAACATCAGCGCTCCTCTCCAGCTCAGATGGAGCCCATCTCTTCTGTATAAGCCAGGCCTTTCCCAAAAACAATCCCAATTGTTCACAAAAACGAAATTATTTGATGCACACCAGCTTGTCAACCAGCTATTTAGAGAGGACAGCCTGCTGAAGGCCTCATCCCCTCTGTGTAATGTTGGTAGCAGCCAGAGACAATTATATTCTGACATGCTGTTTTGCATAGCGATGTAAAATTTATTTTTAAAATCTCTGATTGTCTATGTCTAATATCGTTAGTGCAGCGTGAATAACCAGAGTAGAAACTTCGCCGCCTGGCAATTCGTCCAATTTAGCTTCGATGTCAGAAACTCTGGCTCCCGGGAGGCATTTTACTTCTTCTGCTGGTGACACAATCTATATATTTCTGACTATGGAGTCTCAATAATGAGCCCCTTCTCAGAAGACGCGCCGCCGAGGGGTTCAAATCTGTTTGTGGTCTGAATGGGAGACCGGTGCGCCGGAGCTCTAGCTGTTGATTTCGCACTGCTAGAGCCGCTCTTTATCGTCTTTCTACAGACCGAGTCCAGCCAATTCTCGCCCTCTTTTATTTTTCTAAGAGTATCTACGTGCTCCTCCAACACGTGTACTTGTTCTGCCAACTCCTTATTAACTACGCATTTTGTGCAAGTAAAATTATAATTTTGGTCGGCAGATCTAACCATGGTAAACATGCTGCACAACAAACAGTAAATGGCGTTAGAAAAATACATATTAGCAGTACTCCCCTTTTGTGTACCGCTGTTGTTTTTGCTTCTCTTCTCGGAGGCAGATCCGCGGTGCAGGCGCCCCTGTGTGGGTCGCTGTTGTTGTTGCTCTTGCTGCACTTCAGAGGCGCAGAGACTCCCAGTCACGTTCGCACGTCCGCTGTCTCACTCGATCGCTCGTCGCTCGCTCAGGCCTGGCTTCCGCTTCTGCTTCCAATCAGCTTCAGGCCTGTGACGAACACACTCGCTCACTTAAAACAGAATGCCGTAGATGTGAGCATAAATGGAGAGAAACAAAACTAGAGGTCTTCCACATGGCACAACTATTATTTTAAAAAGGCTCTTCTTGTGAACGAAACTTAAACCAAAAGTGCAGCCAGACCTCCGGTGCGCGGACGGGACAGAATCGGGATTAGCTATCAATAATAACTAAACACACACAAGACAGAGACTATGTGTAGTGAAAACGGTGGTGAACAACACAATGAAGTGAGCCAGCCAGCCGAAATACGCAGTTTGAATGTAAATTACAAACACAGACACAGAGATCCAGCAAAGAGGCAAAAGAGGACGAACCTGTGCTGACATCACGTTTTATAGAACAGGAAGTGGGAAGGGACCTGTTCTGAGTGATGAGCGTAGGGGCCAATGGCAGCTTTGATAGAGTGACATTTCGATCAGGTTCCTATGGAAGTGTGCAGAACCCCCCCTTGGGCAGTGCTTCCAACTTGAAAGATAACAGAGTGATCCACATGCATGCTGGTGGATGGGGACAGTACTCTTTCAGAAAAAAATAGTTAAATTATGAGTGTAACCATCCATTTTCAAAATACTTTGTTTACATTTAATCGGGTCCAATGCATGCTGGCACGATTGTTTTGAACTTTGTTATATTTCACAACTTTTATTTAAGTAATGGGCCAGTGGCCAGGAATTTGTTGGGGGGCCAAATGAGGATGGAATTAGGAACTCATTGCGGGGGGTGTGAGGGGGGGCTCCCCCAGAACATTTTGAAAATTGGAGACCTGTCAATTCCAGATCTATTTCAGTGGAGCTCTGTAATTGAAACAGGTGAGGATGCACAACGTTCAATTTGTGCGCCTGCTAGCAATATGCGTCTTCATTGGAAATCAGCTGTTTCCGCAGCTGATGTAGGAGTTTCTTGGTGAAAGCAAGTCTCCTGTTTTTATGCCCAAATTAATCAATATAAAAACATCTCCATATTATTTTGACATCCTTATTTATGTACAGGTGCATGGAGGAGCGCCTGAGGTACACGGTTCGATTCCTGAGCGACCTATCTTCGACCTACAAAATAATTACTTATTTTTTTCAAAATTGCCATGGCCCCGAGTCAGCCTTAATTATTATTTATTTTTTAAATGCATTCCGATTTTAAAAGCATTGTTTCAAACATATTTTCACGGCCCACCTGCAATACCTCTACGGCCCACTATTTTTCTGGACACTTAACTATCTGCTGCCAGACGTGGCCGTAAGCGTCATGCTGAAGAAACCCTCTTAAATTGACGAAAACGAAAAGAAAATGGAAAAGAAGTATTTTATTCAGGCTGGCCTGGAAGAAGAACAGAGCAAACTCGTGTTCAAACTCTCTTCTGGGTTTTACATTTTATACAGTAGTAAACAAAAGGTGAATAATGTACAATCAGCAGAGGGCAGTGTCCCAGATGTGCATGTGGATTGGCTCAGCCCCTCGCTTCTCTACTTCCTCTTCCTCCTTTGGAGTGTAGGGATACCAAACACCGGGGGTGACGTTGCTGTTTCATCCACAAAAATTCTGGGAGAGAGTGGTTCTGTCGGGGAGAGAGTGGTTCGACGTGTTTTGCACGTGGAACCAGAAAAGTGGTTGTGCAGGGGGAGAGAGACAGACAGACAGAACTATACAACAACATTTTACATATTCCATTAAAAAATATATATATACGTATTCATATACATTTGAATATTTATGCAGAGCTCATATGTCATTTATTGTATTTAAATTTGACAAGACCTCAGGTCTTTCACATGCCCACTAAGGATATACTTCATTTTCATAAGAGGAGATGTCTACTAGACAGACAGGGAAGAGAAATGCATCAGATACACATCATCTACAATATGTCAGAAGATAGAATCCCAAGTGCCGTGTGGGATCACAAAGAAATGACAGTTTCATTTGCAGCATAGAGTGAAGTCCACATACAGAAACAATTACTGCGTACAGTTAATATCCAAGTGTATTAAAAACTTGCCAAACATGGATTTGATAAGAACCCGGTGCAGTGCCATAACAACTTAAAAAAATACTGAAGGACAACAATCGTATTGGTAGCAGTTGATTTTATTAATATTTTATGAACAGCTGGATGGTGTTTTTCAGGTTGTCGTCCTGTAAATGATGTGCAGGTCTGTTGTACAACAGCTCCGCAAAGACCATCATTGTGAAGGAAAACATGATTTACTTAATTTGTGTTAAATGAATGAATAAATAAATACAGAACATATGGGTTTCCCTCTAAACCATTAAGGAATGGTTTAATAAATGTGTTTATTTTTTCAACTGAAAGTCTATAAATATTCTCTTAGGACTTATTAGACTTCCAGCAGGAATCTTATCTGTTGTGCTTTGGTGAGCACACAAACAAACTGGAGTAAAATAAAATGATAAAGTAGAGTGAAATACATTTCACAAGGAATGACTTTACACTGAATTGCAAGAACAGCACAGAGGGGAGCATGATTCATTATTCAAAGTGTCTGAATAAAGCAATATACATGGGAATCACAGTATTTCTCTACTGATTTGAAAAGGAACATTATTGTCAATGGAGTTCTCCTCAGCTATCTCTCAGTCAGCAGTGCTCAGCGCGTGTCATTGTGGAGGTCTCTGTACACACTTCAGTCTCTCTCCACTGCTGATTCTGTGGAGATGCAAAGAGAGAGAAAATGTTGAGGTCATTAAAATGCCTCATAGCTGGAGAGATCTTGACGTGTCTTCCATATGGTAGCACATGTTGGACACTGGATCTCTGAAGCAGACATCTGCACAGCTGATATATCTTATGTATCAAGTTTCTAAATTAAAGTGCTTTCCCAAAGCTCAGAATATGGCTTCTTTACTATTACATGAATATTCATGATCTGTTTACCATCACACTCTGAGGGGGATCTTCCTCCATCTTGTCCCCTGTGAAAAAGAACAAGGACAGTATTATGTTTTGTCAAGCTTGCGGAGAGTGTAACACATGTACCCATTTAGACTCACATACTTACCAACACAACTCTTAAAACCACTGTTTCCATGTTGCTGATTCCTACAGAGGGGCAGGATAAAGAAACGTAAAAATCATTCAATTTATTTTAATAATTTTACAGTTACATATTAATATATCACCACTACAGAGAAGAATAATACATTTAAATGCAATATAATATTGTAACATCCTGGAGGGCTCCATAGATTCAAACCTTGGTCTCTCATGCCACAGTGCAGTAACAGGCCCAGCCCCCTTAGTGAGACCTCGGGATCGCTAAAATATTAGTTTATTTTAATATGCTAAATAAAATAATATCTTGGAAAAACAGGTGAATGTGTCTTTGGACATATTTACACATTTAACACATTTGTTGTTGTTTTTTTGCATTATTTTTCTTTTTTACATATAGAGGTTTATGTTCATTTTTATTCCCACAATTAATTTTGAAAGTCTACAGAATCTTCTATTAATTTTTTCAAGTATTTATCATGACAGGTCAACCCATCTGTAGTGTTGTTTTTAAAGAGAAAGACTGGAAGATAATTCACCTTTCACTGTCAACTTGACTTCTCTCTGAAAAATATAAACAGTATATATATATGTCAAACATTAAATTACAATCATGTGTGGGATTTATTTGTAAAAATTTACAGTTTCATTGTTTTCATGCTTGAATACTTATTGTTATGAATTTTGTACCACATTTGTTTATATAAGTGTTAATTAATATGTTTTTGATTGTTTTGCAATTATGATAAAAATATTTTATCCATGTTTATAATATGTAGGTTTAAGTGTCAGGAACAATCAAGAATAAATGCAGTAGAACACATATACATAAATAATAAAAAACAAAAATACAGAAACGACCCTGTCCTGAACTAAAACCACGACTGTGTTCAGTGTAACTACTAGGAGTGATTGAGTCCAATTGTAGAGCATCAGCTGCAGTTCTGTTAGTGTGAGGAAGCTTAACGCACTGTGTCTGAAGTAAAGGACACTCAGAGCTGCTGTCACCATCAGACAGAGCAGTTCACTGGCAGCTACCCACAAGAAAGGAGGAAGAAACTGTCCTGAAACTACAAAACAGACATAATTACAATTAAAAACAAAACATGCATACACACATAGATCTATAATATATATCGATCAGGCATAACATTATGACCACCTGCCTAATATTGTGTAGGTCCCCCTTTTGCCATCAAAACAGCCCTGACCCGTCGAGGCATAGACTCCACTAGACCTCTGAAGGTGTGCTGTGGTATCTGGCACCAAGACATTAGCAGCAGATCCTTTAAGTCCTGTAAGTTGCGAGGTGGGGCCTCCATGGATCGGACTTGTTTGTCCAGCACATCCCACAGATTGGATTGAGGATTTTGGATTGTGGGATCTGGGGAATTTCGGGGCCAAGTCAACACCTTGAACTCATTGTTGTGTTCCTCAAACCATTCCTGAACAATTTTTGCTTTGTGGCAGGGCGTATTATCCTGCTGAAAGAGGCCAATGCCATCAGGGAATACCGTTACCATGAATGGGTGTTCATGATCTGCAACAATGCTTAGGTAGGTGGTACGTGCCAAAGTAACATCCACATGAATGTCAGGACGCAAGGTTTCCCAGCAGAACATTGCCCAAAGCATCACACTGCCTCCGCCGGCTTGCCTTTTTCCCATAGTGCATCCTGGTGCCATGTGTTCTCCAGGTTAGTGATGCACACGCACCCGGCCATCCACGTGATGTAAAAGAAAACGTGATTCATCAGACCAGGCCACCTTCTTCCATTGCTCCATGGTTCAGTTCTGATGCTCACGTGCCCATTGTAGGCGCTTTCGGCAGTGGACAGGGGTCAGCATGGGCACCCTGACTGGTCTGCGGCTACGCAGCCCCATACGCAACAAACTGCGATGCACTGTCTGTTCTGACACCTTTCTATCAGAACCAGCAACTTTTTCAGCAATTTGAGCTACAGTAGCTCGTCTGTTGGATCAGACCACACAGGCCAGCCTTCGCTCCCTGTCGCCAGTTCACCGCTTTTTCTTCCTTGGACCACTTTTGATAGGTACTGACCACTGCAGACCGGGAACACCCCACAAGAGCTGCAGTTTTGGAGCTCCATTTTTCCTGCTTCTAACTTTGAGGACAAAATGTTTACTTGCTGCCTAATATATCCCACCCACTGACAGGTGCCATGATAACTAGATTATCAGTGTTATTCACTTCACCTGTCATTGGTCATAATGTTATGGCTGATCAGTGTATATATATATATATATATATGTATTTAATGATGCAACACCTTTGCCAGAAAATGTGCACAATAAAACTAGCAAAAAAGTGCATATTAGCAAATGTGTTGACATCCCTGAAATATTCCATCCACCTGACAGATGTGGCATATAAAGAAGCTGATTAAACCACATGATCATTACACAGGTGCATCAGTGCTGCAATAAACGGACACTCTTAACTGTGCAGTTTTGTCACACAAGAAAATGCCACAGATTTATGCAATGACATGCTGACTGTAGGATTGTCCACTAGAGCTGCTGCCAGAGAATTGAATGTTAATTTCTCTACCATAAACCGCCTCCAACATCATTTTAGAGAATTTGGCAGCATGTCCAACCGGCCTCACAACTGCAGGCCACGTGTAACCATGCCAGCCCAGGACTCCACATCCGTTTTCTTCACCTGCGGGATTATCTGAGACCAGCCGCCCAGACAGCTGATGAAACTGTGGGTTTGCACAACCAAAGAAGTTCTACACAAACTGTCAGAAACGTCTCGGGGAAGCTCGTCTTCAGCTCGTCTTCCTCACCAGAGTCTTGATCTGACTACAGCTCTGGTGGACATTCCTGCAGTCAGCAGGCCAATCGCCCGCTACCTCAAAACTTGAGACTTAAAATACATGGATTAGGGTCTAATGATTTTATTTCAATTGACTGATGTCCTTATATTAACTATAACTCAGTA